>NC_052337.1:34262044-34447044 GCF_016432855.1 Salvelinus namaycush | reverse complement strand
ACAGTCACGCTCACACACCCAGACAGTCACGCTCACACACCCAGACAGTCACGCTCACACACCCAGACAGTCACGCTCACACACCCAGACAGTCACGCTCACACACACAGACAGTCACGCTCACACACACAGACAGACAGTCTCACACACACAGACAGTCTCACACACACATACATACACACACACATACAGTCTCACACACATACAGTCTCACACACAGACAGTCTCACATACACACACACATACACACACACATACACACACACACACACACACACACACACACACACACACACACACACACACACACACACACACACACACACACACACACACACACACAGACACACATACAGTCACATACAGACACACACATACACACACACACACATACACACACACACACACACACACACACACACACACACACACACACACACACACACACACACACACACACACACACACACACATACAGTCACACACACAGACAGTCACACACATACACACACACAGACAGTCACACACATACACACACACAGACAGTCTCACACATACACACACACAGACAGTCTCACACATACACACACACAGACAGTCTCACACATACACACACACATACAGTCACACACACATACAGTCACACACACAGTCAGTCACAGACAGTCACACTCACACACACAGCCAGTCACACTCACACACACATACAGTCACACTCACACACCCAGACAGTCACGCTCACACACCCAGACAGTCACGCTCACACACCCAGACAGTCACGCTCACACACCCAGACAGTCACGCTCACACACACAGACAGTCACGCTCACACACACAGACAGTCACGCTCACACACACAGACAGTCACGCTCACACACACAGACGGTCACGCTCACACACACAGACGGTCACGCTCACACACACAGACAGTCACGCTCACACACACAGACAGTCACGCTCACACACACAGACAGTCACGCTCACACACACAGACAGTCACGCTCACACACACAGACAGTCACGCTCACACACACAGACAGTCACGCTCACACACACAGACAGTCACACACACACAGACAGTCACACACACACAGACAGTCACACACACACAGACAGTCACACACACACAGACAGACAGACAGACAGACATATACACACACGCAGACACACACACACAGACACTCACACACACAGACACAGACAGTCACACACACAGACACTCACACACACACTCACACAGACACTCACACACACAGACAGTCTCACACACACAGACAGTCTCACACAGACAGACACACACACACACACACACACACACACACACACACACAGACAGACAGACAGACAGACAGACAGACAGACAGACAGACAGACAGACAGACAGACAGACTGTCTCACACACACACACACACACACACACACACACACACACACACACACACACACACACACACACACACACACACACACACACACACACACACACAGACAGACACAGACTGTCTCACACACACACACACACAGACACACACACAGACACAGACAGTCTCACACACACATACACACACACACACAGACAGTCTCACACACACACATATACACACACGCAGACAGTCACACACACACATACACACACAGACACTCACACACACACACACACACAGACAGATATACACACACACACACACTAACCCTAACCCTAACCCAGACAGACAGACAGACAGACAGACAGACAGACTGTCTCACACACACACACACACACACACACACACACACACACACACACACACACACACACACACACACACACACACACACACACACACACACAGACTGTCTCACACACACACACACACACACACACACACACACACACACACACACACACACACACACACACACACACACACACACACACAGACACACACACACACACACACACAGACACAGACTGTCTCACACACACACACACACAGACACAGACTGTCTCACACACACACACAGACACAGACTGTCTCACACACACACAGACAGGACGCGGCTGGGGATGCCGTCTGGGCCTGCAGCCTTGCGAGGGTTAATACGTTTAAATGTTTTACTCACGTCGGCTGCCGTGAAGGAGAGTCCGCAGGTTTTGGTAGCGGGCCGTGTCAGTGGCACTGTATTGCCGTCAAAGCGAGAAAAGAAGTTATCCTGGTTCGCGACGGGGCTGGTTTTCTTTTTGTAATCTGTGATTGACTGTAGACCCTGCCACATACCTCTTGTGTCTGAGCCGTTGAATTGCAACTCTACTTTGTCTCTATACTGAAGCTTGTTTGATTGCCTTGCGGAGGGAATAGCTACACTGTTTGTATTCGGTCATGTTTCCGGTCACCTTGCCCTGGTTAAAAGCAGTGGTTCGCGCTTTCAGTTTCGCGTGAATGCTGCCATCAGTCCACGGTTTCTGGTTTGGGAATGTTTTTATAGTTGCTGTGGGTACGACATCGCCGATGCACTTTCTAATGAACTCGCTCACCGAATCAGCGTATTCGTCAATGTTGTTGTTGGACGCAATGCGGAACATATCCCAATCCACGTGATCGTGGATTGGAGCGTGGAATCAGATTGGTCGGACCAGCGTTGAACAGACCTGAGCGCGGGAGCTTCTTGTTTTAGTTTCTGTCTGTAGGCTGGAAGCAACAAAATGGAGTCGTGGTCAGCTTTTCCGAAAGGAGGGCGGGGGAGGGCCTTATATGCGTCGCGGAAGTTAGAATAACAATGATCCAGGGTTTTACCAGCCCTGGTTGCGCAATCGATATGCTGATAGAATTTAGGGTGTCTTGTTTTCAGATTAGCCTTGTTAAAATCCCCAGCTACAATGAATGCCGCCTCAGGATATGTGGTTTCCAGGTTACATAGAGTCAAATAAAGTTCGTTCAGGGCCATCGATGTGTCTGCTTGGGGGGGAATATATACGGCTGTGATTATAATCGAAGAGAATTCCCTTGGTAGATAATGCAGTCGACATTTGATTGTGAGGAATTCTAAGTCAGGTGAACAGAAGGACTTGAGTTCCTGTATGTTGTTATGATCACACCACGTCTCGTTAATCATAGGCATACCCCCCAGCCCCTCTTCTTACCAGAAAGATGCTTGTTTCTGTCGGCGCGATGCGTGAAGAAACCAGCTGGCTGCACCGACTCCGATAGCGTCTCTCGAGTGAGCCATGTTTCCGTGAAGCAAAGAACGTTATAGTCTCTGTCTCTCTGGAAGGCTACCCTTGCTCGGATTTCATCAACCTTGTTGTCAAGAGACTGGACATTGGCGAGTAGTATGCTAGGGAGTGGTGCGCGATGTGCCCTTCTCCGGAGCCTGACCAGAAGACCGCTTCGTTTGCCCCTTTTACGGCGATGTTGTTTAGGTCCGCCGGCTAGGATCAGATCCATTGTCCTGGGTGGAAGGCAAAACACAGGATCCGCTTCGGGAAAGTCATGTTCCTGGTCGTAATGATGGTGAGTTGACGTTGCTCTTATATTCAGTAGTTCCTCCCGACTGTATGTAATAAAACCTAAGATTACCTGGGTTACCAATGTAAGAAATAACACGTAAAAAAACAAAATACTGCATAGTTTCCTAGGAACGCGAAGCGAGGCGGCCATCTCTGTCGGCGCCAGAAGGCCTGTGTCTCGTGGCATAAAAAAAAATATATATATATAATTGCTGCTCGACTTAAATATTGGTCGACCAACAGCCTATCGACCAAACAGTCGACTGGGGTCAGCCCTAGAAGCCGTGCTTATTTCTGCCTCGCAATCTGCTGTTTTAATATCCTCTCCTCCCTGTCGATAATGTCATATCTGTTAGAATGATCCAATCTGAGTCAGAGTACAGGCAGTCAGGCACACCACAGCAGAGTCAGAGGAAACCAACCACTGCTCTGGCAAAGATGGATGGGAGCACCGCATGCCTCAGATGAGATTTACTTCTGTTTGATATTGACTGAGGCAACCGTACCCCGAATATACATACACACAGCCTCCTCCCCCACAGAAACACAATGTAATTCATGGCATCCATTAACTGCCCTCTGGGGTTCGGCCATTCCAGTCAGTCTATCACTATGTCCCCGTCAGCTGCCAATCAAATATTAGGGAGGGTTACTGAGTGCAGGGGCATCACTACTAAGAACACAGGGCGAGGAAAGATGGTGTGTGTGCTCTCCTCTCACCTTGCTTTATCTCAGGAGAGTGGGGGTGTTGTTTGTTTGATCTTGCTGCCCATATGTCTCTGAGTTAAATGTATTATGTCCATAGAGACCTAAAAGCCTGCCTAGACCTGTCCCCTCTCTTTGTATGGGAGTCCATCCCAGCCATAGTCATCTAACCCCAGCCAGCCCCCAGAGCCCCCCCCCCCCCCTCCCCTGGATGTATTCTGTGTGTTCTGATCTTAACACCAGGCAGGCTCCCTCCCTGTCTCCACATCCCCGGCTGTTGGAATGGAAACAAAGGACTCCTCCAATTAAGCCACTGTGTCTGACTCTGCGTGTATTCTTTTTGTGTTCCAGAATGCTTTCTCTCTCTCCCTCCCTCCATCTCTGTGGCACCCCTCAGGCATGTCCTGTCAAATCCACGCATGTTGTCGCAGGACCCTTAATCACTCCTCTTTCATCATGTTATTCATTCTTCCTCCTCGTTCCCCGTCTCCCCCTCAGTCTCCTCAGGTCCTGGCAGAGAAAGCACACACACAGGGGATGGGGGGATGGAGAGGAAAACAAGGGGGGTTGGAAGGAGGGAGAGGGGGATGGAATTTGTTGCGACTGTAGTGGCGGGGGCAGGGCTGTGGGATGGAGGGATGAGAGGGAGAAGGGAGGATGAGGGTGGGACCACTTCTGTTTATGATATCTATTTCCCTTCTGTTATCACGGCAACCCCTCCTGTGCTAAAAGAAAAACAGGAGGAGACGTTGGTTGGATGTGTGTGTGTGTGTGTGAGAGAGAGAAAGAAAGTCGTTTAATTTGAAGATTGAAACAAGCCGTCTCCTAGAGGATGATAATGCTGTGTGCAGAGGCTGCCCAACGTCACGGCAACATCAGCCAAAGGGGTGTGCACTGAGCTACGCCACCCAAGCCAAGAGAGAGATGTGCGAGGGAGGGGAGGGGGAGAGAGAAAACAGAGGGAGAGCGAGAGAGAGCCGTAAGGAGAGAGAAATAGGCAGGCATTGAGGAAGGTTCTCTGTCTAATGTGTGGGTGCTCTGCTGCACCGTGTGTGTGTGTTCTCCCACACAGTGTCTGTGTGTGTTTCTCTCTTTTCTCTCTGTGCCGTAGCTGCCTCTCTCTTGACTGTGACACTGGCTCTGTGCTGCTGCTGTGCGTCTCTCTCCCTGCCCGTCTCTGACACTATGATTTTCTGCAACCATTTAGGTGAATACAAGAAAGACGAACTCCTGGAGGCGGCTAGGTGAGTACAAGCTCCCCTCTCATCCTCTCTCCATCTCTCTCCTTTTAATCTCGATCTCCCCTCTTCCCCTCCGGCATTAGCAGACAGGTGTTGTGAAAGGGCTGAGCGTGTGGTTTGGGAGTGCTGGTGCACGGTGAGGGTTGTTATTGTGAAGGGATACCCACGTGTACTGTGTGTGGACCTTTCTCGTTTGGGCAGAAGTCCGTCCTTTCACTTCCGTGCCCCGGAAACCGATGTGGTCGAGGAGCGTGTCAATTAGTTCGTAGGCAAACGGAAGATGACCCCCCTCCCCCCTCAATAGCCTCCGTTTGGCAAGGAAGCACAAATGTTTCCTACCGCGGAAGAGTTTTGATATCTGCCACACCACCTTATGAATCAGCTGTTGTATTGTCAGAGGAGAAAAACATGCACACATTTAAAGACAAAAAGCTACGTATCCGTTTAGCTATAAACTTTACACATACATTTTGGGATCCACCCCTGTAAATGTCATTGGCCTGATGACGCGCGAGTGGAGAAGGAGCTTCTCATTTCATTCAAGAGCATTTTCGTCCACGTTCCCACTCATCGATTACCTTTGACCTTTTTCAGAAGGGGGCGAGAGAGGACAGAGAACGCAGGAGTTGAGCAAATCCAATTGAGGAAGTCCCATGTCTGTGTGGAGGGTTAGTTGTTACTTCTGCTTGGTGTGGGTGGCAGGACAGCGGCGTCTCATTCAATCAACACAGAACACATTATGTTAAGACACACTGACCAGAGTCCAGACTGAGTTCCTTGGTAAGGTGCTAGCTCACCGACCAGAGACCCAGAGTAGAACCAGAATGGATCATATAAGGTTGATCCATTTGATTTTAATCACTTTCCGACTCCAAAACCTTCCAAACATGTTTGCCCGTGGCAAAGTGGTCAGAAAGTGACTTTTTGGACCTGAATGCAAAAACATTAATGTGATAGAAGCCCTCAAAGTTGAGCCATTTTGCATACCCCCACCCTACCATGAGACATCCGTTTCTGAGACTGGTTACTCAAATGAACTTATCCTCTGCTGCAGAGGTAACTCTGGGTCTTCCTTTCCTGTGGTGGTCCTCATAGGGCCAGTTTCGTTATAGCACTTGATGGTTTTTGCGACTGCATTTGAAGAAACTTTCAAAGTTCTTGACATTTTCTGGATTGGCTGACCTTCATGTCTTAAATTCCTGATGGACTGGCATTTCTTTGCTTATTTGAGCTGTTCTTGACATAATATGGACTTGGTCTTTTACCAAATAAGGCTATCTTCTGTATACCCACCCCTACCTTGTCACAACACAACTGATTGGCTCAAACGCAACAGTCCATATTATGGCAAGAACAGCTCAAATAAGCAAAGTAAAAAGACAGTCCATCATTACTTTAAGACATGAAGTTCAGTCAATCCAGAAAATGTCAAGAACTTTAAGTTTCTTCAAGTGCAGTCGCAAAAACCATCAAGTGCTATGATGAAACTGGCTCTCATGAGGACCGCCACAGGAAAGAAAGACCCAGAGTTACCTCTGCTGCAGAGGATAAGTTCATTAGAGTTACCAGCCTCAGGAATTGCAGCCCAAATAAATGCTTCACAGAGTTCAAGTAACAAGACACATCTCAACATCAACTTTTCAGAGGAGACTGCGTGAATCAGTCCTTCATGGTCAAATTGCTGCAAAGAAACCACTAATAAAGGACACCAATAAGAAGAAGAGACACGAGCAATGGACATTAGACCGGTGAAAATCTGTCCTTTGGTCTGATGAGTCCAAATTTGAGATTTTTGGTTCCAACCGCTGTGTATTTGTGAGACGTAGATTAGGTGAGCGGATGGTCTCCGCATGTGTGGTTCCCACCGTGAAGCATGGAGGAGGTGGTGTTATGGTGTGGGGGTGCTTTGCTGGTGACACTATCAGTGATTTATTTACAATTCAAGGCACACTTAACCAGCAATGGCTACCACTGCATTCTGCAGCGATACACCATCCATCTGGTTTGGGCTTAGTGGGACTATCATTTGTTTTTCAACAGGACAATGACCCAACACACCTCCAGGCTGTGTAAGGGCTATTTGATCAAGAAGGAGAGGGATGGAGTGCTGCATCAGATGACCAGGCCTCCACAATCACCCGACCTCAACCCAATTGAGATGGTTTGGGATGAGTTGGACCGCAGGGAATATGTGGGAACTCCTTCAAGACTGTTGGAAAAGTATTCCAGGTGAAGCTGTTTGAGACAATGCCGAGAGTTTGCAAAGCTGTCATCAAGGCAAAGGGTGGCTACTTTGAAGACTCTAAAATATGTTTTGACTTGTTTAACACTTTTTTGGTTACTACATGATTCCATATGTGTTATTTTGATGTCTTCACTATTATTCTACAATGTAGAAAATAGTCCAAATAAAGATGTACCCTTGAATGAGTAGTTCTGTCCAAACTTTTGACTGGTACTGTATATATTTTTACATTTTTTATTATAAAATTGTTTGACAACCCGTTTTGTGAGCTTTCAAATGATATCAATCTCAACCGTTTATCTTTTCCAGTGACAACGACATGGATGTCTCATGGTAGGGTGGGGTATGCAAAATGGGTCAACTTTGAGAACTTCTATCTCCTGAATGTTTTGGCATTCATGTCCAAAAAGTCCCTTTTTATGACCACTTCTACAATGGGCAAACATGTCAGAAAGTGATTGAAATTATATGGAAGGACCCTTTTGGACAGGGTTCCCCAAATGGTGTTTTTATGAGCAAATAAATTACCAAACCGTTTTTGTCTGTTCATTGTTGGACATAAAATACTGTAAAAACACCAGGAAGTCAGCTCCGAGTTATTTTAATTTAAGAAATCTGTTTTCAAGTATTCCCACACATAATCGAGAGACACGTGATCATATACAAAGTTTTGAAATGATTATGTTTTAGTCAAACATATCTGTTTGAGCTTCTTGCGGTCAATTTGCAGTCTATAAATGATTCGTAATTATGTTCTTGCCCACTACCATCCGCTCAACAACAACAAAAACGGCCTGCGGCTGAATCTAGTTGATGATCCCTGCTGCAGGGATATAACAACAGAAGGCTAGATAGACCGTCTGGTCCGGAGGCAGCTGGGATTCAGAGTAGGGGTTATCGCTCTCTATGGCTGTTATGACTGACATGACAACACCGTTGCAGATGATGTGGTGGATGGATATTTCTGATTGGCCAGCGGGTTCACAGTTCACACGGCCATCCCTCGAGAGGTGCACTCTGGGAAGGAGTGAAGCCCCCAGAGAGAGGAGGAGGAGCAGTACTGAGTCTTCCTCCTGTCATCTGAACAGCTGAGATTCCCTGGTTTCCTGCTCTGTGCTCCCACCCTCTGTCCGCCCAGCTCTCGATGCTCCTGCTGCCTGAACACGAACTCCCTATGCCCACTGGGAACTCCTGTCATGTCCGCTATAAGCATGAGCGGATTTCTCTTGTTCCTACAAATGAAGGACATACAGGCTGCCCCACAATGGCTGTTGTGGTCGCTCCACGCACACAGTTTCCTCCCCACAATGGCCACCCCAGCATAGCAAAGTCTGTTATAGTCGTGCTTTGAACCACCTGAACATGTCTTGTGGTGCAAGGCATGTATGTCACATTCAGCTTATTATACTGATGTTCCTGCCTCTGTGGGCCCTTGGCCAGCAGACCCTACTAGAACACATGAAATCTGTCTTTGATGACTGAATCAGAATACGCACTGGGGGAATGAAGGCAGGCAGAGATGAGAACTATAAAGAGTCCGTCTTCATTATCTGGGAACGCAGTTAGTCGGTTGAAACCATGAGAGGGGTTGCCATGGAGTATAATGTAATGTACCACTCACTATGTTCACAACAATCACATGTACTGTATGGAGCTCCATCCATCCAGGGCTTTTCTTTCAGCACTTCTAATTAAGATGAGGCCTGCTATTGGTTATTCTGCGGTAAGGAATAAGGCTCTTCTGAGATGTCTGTATCATGGAGGGGGCGAGCCTCATATAGCTGATTGACTTATGACAGGAGGTTTACTCTGTATGGGCTCCATCTTAGCGCCCTGGTAATTAGGAAGATGAAACTGACAAACACACTAGCTTTAATCCTGTGGCCTCCACTCTCTGCTAAACCTTGGGATGTTGTTGTGCATCTCAATTAAGAATCTCTTGTTTTCACTTAAGCCCAGTTAGCGTTGTCTACCGGCGGAAGGAGAAGGAGGGGAGAGAAGAGAGGAACAGAAGAAAGCAAAGCCACCGACTATGAATGCATCTTCGCTGAAGGAACTTTGGCAAAGGTTGATACAGGGGGAACGAAAGAGAAAGAGAGGTGGGGGGAGAAAGATCCCTTTCTTCCTTTCTCTGACGGCCTGAAAGAGTTGTCGTCATCTGGGTAATGCGGAGACTGGCCGGCTCCGCTGCCAGGGTAGTGCATCCTGGCCAGGCCTCCCGTCACCGTGTCTGGGCACCGTGCACCAACCACAGGAGGCAGAGGGCATCCCTAATAAATAAACTCTCAGAGCGTGCCAACATTAAGACTGACTGGCACGGCCACCCTGATCCAGAACAGAGCAGGCAGCAGGGCTTCTGGTAACAGCCAAAGGGTGAAGAGACACACGGATAGAGGAGAATGAGTAGGATTACCCTGACCCAGCACAGTAGTAGGGCCTTACTGTAGTTTTTTATTTTGTCCATCCCATATTCAGGACTGTCTTTTACCCCCCTGGCTCTTAACTGTGGATCCTTCGAAGTGCCATGCAGTCACATTGAGAACTGAGAGTGGAGCGGAGAGGGTGGCCCTTGGCTTCAGTGACCCTGGAAGGAGATGCTGAGGCTTTACTTGTCTCCTGACCACACTGGACCATCACCCTGGACCAGATTTTAGGACCAGACTTCAGGACCGGCTGTTAGTGTCTGTTCAATGTGTAATGTCCTCCTGTGTTTTGGGATGGTAGAGCAGAACACAGGAAAGACCTCCACAGCAGGTAGAGATGCTGACTCTGTTATCCGGAAGCCTTCTCTCTGAATCTCTCTACAGCCATGCATAGCCTTTGGCAAAAAGGAAGTCTCTGTTGGGATAAGGAAATAAATTATACTGCGTCAGTGTTTTTCACTCTTGTTGTTTTCTGTTACCTAACTATCTTGACCAGTGTGTTCAGAGATCTGAAGACTGGTTTTGACTGCAGACATAAATAATGCTCTTTAGTTTAGATCGCCGTTCTGTCCATTTTGGGCAACTCCCTGGGCAAGTTTTCCAATCTCCTAGCCTTTTGTTATTCTCCTTTTTTAGTTAATGATACTCCTCCATTCCTCCCTTCTCTTTCTATCTCTCGTTCTCGCTCACTCGTTGGCGTATATCTAATGCAGGGCATGGTGTATATTTTTTAGTTTTTTCGATCCCTATTTTCTATTGTTTTCTTCCGCTGCAGGAGTGGAAATGAAGAGAAGCTCATGGCCCTGCTCACTCCGTTAAACGTCAACTGCCACGCAAGCGACGGCCGCAAGGTAAGGGCTTGCTCCGCCAGCACGCACGTGTCTGCACACACATTGTTACCCAAGCGATCCCCGCTCAAACCATGATATTCCAACTCAATCGTTAAGTCATAGTGAAATGGACCAATCGGTTCAGGTAAATCTAGAGGCATTGAGACATTCTTTGCTAGCGGAGGTAGTAATTGTAAGTGAACACAAGTGGAACAGGGTGAGGAGGGGTATGTGGCCCTCTTGATGTCATAGTCCGGTTCCAGGTGTCAGTGTTAGAGGCCTGGTCTGATCTCAGGGAAAGCTACAGGATCCAAGTCAGTCCAGAGAAGAGGCTTAATCTGAGCCACGACATCCCTTCTTACAGACCTTTCATACTGGAAATGAGAGGATTTGTGGTACCCGGTTGTCTGCTGCAAGGTAATCATAATGCGTAGATAGGTCAGAGTTGAGGATAGTACCTCCTCTTTCTTTTCTACTAAATTCATTTTTTGAGATTTTGACCACACTCAGTTTCTATAGTATGTTGATTATAAGTAACACATTGTTAGTACAGTATTGACACAACATTCTAGTGACAATGGATACTACAGTTGTGGCCAAAAGTTTTGAGAATGACACAAATATACATTTTACATATTAGTTTGTATGATGGCAATTTGCATAAACTCCAGAATGTTATGAAGAGTGATAAGATGAATTGCAATTAATTGCAAAGTCCCTCTTTGCCATGCAAATGAACTGAATCCCCAAAAAACATTTCCACTGCATTTCAGCCCTGCCACAAAAGGACCAGCAGACATGTCAGTGATTCTCTCGTTAACACAGGTGTGAGTGTTGACGAGGACAAGGCTAGAGATTACTCTGTCATGCTGATTGAGTTTGAATAACAGACGGGAAGCTTCAAAAGGATGGTGGTGCTTGGAATCATTGTTCTTCCTCTGTCATCCATGGTTACCTGCAAGGAAACACGTGCCGTCATCATTGCTTTGCACAAAAAGGGCTTCACAGGCAAGGATATCGCTGCCAGTAAGATTGCACCTAAATCAACCATTTATCGGATCATCAAGAACTTCAAGGAGAGCGGTTCAATTGTTGTGAAGAAGGCTTCAGGGCGCCCAAGAAAGTCCAGCAAGCGCCAGGACCGTCTCGTAAAGTTGATTCAGCTGCGGGATCGGGGCACCACCAGTACAGAGCTTGCTCAGGAATGGCAGCAGGCAGGTGTGAGTGCATCTGCACGCACAGTGAGGCAAAGACTTTTGGAGGATGGCCTGGTGTCAAGAAGGGCAGCAAAGAAGCCACTTCTCTCCAGGAAAAACATCAGGGACAGACTGATATTCTGCAAAGGGTACAGGGATTGGACTGCTGAGGACTGGGGTAAAGTCAATTTCTCTGATGAATCCCCTTTCCGATTGTTTGGGGAATCCGGAAAAAAGCTTGTTCGGAGAAGACAAGGTGAGTGCTACCATCAGTCCTGTGTCATGCCAACAGTAAAGCATCCTGAGACCATTCATGTGTGGGGTTGCTTCTCAGCCAAGGGAGTGGGCTCACTCACAATTTTGCCTAAGAACACAGCCATGAATAAAGAATGGTACCAACACATGGTACCAACAGAATGGTACCAACAGAATACAGAATGGTACCATCAGAATGGTAACAACTTCTCCCAACCATCAAGGAACAGTTTGGTGATGAACAATGCCTTTTCCATCATGATGGAGCACCTTGCCATAAGGCAAAAGTGATAACTAAGTGGCTCGGGGAACAAAACATCAATCTTTTGGGTCCATGGCCAGGAAACTCCCCAGACCTTAATCCCATTAAGAACTTGTGTTCAACCCTCAAGAGGCGGGTGGACAAACCAAATTCTGACAAACTCCAAGCTTTGATTATGCAAAAATGGGCTGCCATCAGTCAGGATGTAGTCCAGAAATTAATTGACAGCATGCCAGGGCAGATTGCAGAGGTCTTGAAAAAGAAGGGTCAACACTGCATATATTTACTCTTTGCATCAACTTCATGTAATTGTCAATAAACCTTTTGACACTTATGAAATGCTTGTAATTATATTTCAGTATTCCATAGTAACATCTGACAAAAATATTTAAAGACACTGAAGCAGCAAACTTTGTGGAAATTAATATTTGTGTCCTTCTCAAAGCTTTTGGCCACGACTGTACAGTATAGCCACATGCTGTGATATCCATCATGTCCAAACATTACAGTTCTCTCTGATAGTTATCTTCCTGGGAATATTTTAGCAATAAGGCCTGAGAACTATCGTGTGAATAACTCCCGACTAAGGGCTGTTCTTAGGCCTGACGCAGAGCAGAGGGACGGGGAAACAGCCCTTAGGAGGGTGTTATTCAAGATAATTCCTGGGTTCGTGGCCCTTATTGCTTTTATAAAACGGTTGCCAGCGTATAACAAAAAAACAGATTTAATGGCATGTTTTCATTTTTTTATTTAGTAAATTTGTTTGATTTAATCCTTCCACCTTACGATATAGTCTGAGAAAAGCCAGTCGTTTGTTCTGGAATCCTGAAGTTGCAAGCCAGATGGGCTGGTCGTCCATTCTATTGGCATGGACGTTCTAAGCCACAGATGTCAAACTCATTCCACCGAGTGCCAAGTCTATGCGGGTTTTCGGTCCTCCCTTGTGCTTGATTGATAAATTAAGGTCACTAATTAGTAAGGAACTCCCCACACCTGGTTGTCTCGGGCTTAATTATAAAGTTAAACCAAGAACCTGCAGACACAAGGCCCTCAATGGAATGAGTTTGACACCCCTGGTCTAAGCCAAAAAGGTTGCTATGAGACTAGCACTTTCTCCTTTGCTAGCCTAGCCAACTAAAGCAAACACACAATCACATCAAGCAGCTGAAATGACAGCAAGCTATGTGCATTTTTGTTTTTCACCTTTGGTTCTTTTGCCGTTTCTTTGGATATATTCATTATAACCAGAGAATCTGTCAGTCTCGTCACGTTCATATGCATGGCACGGATTGGAGAAGCAGACAGCAGGTTTTAGACAAACCCCAACTGTTGCAAACCAAATGCTAGACTAGTAGCACAGGGAAATATTGTCTAGACGTTTTTTCCCAGGGGAGATGAAGTGCATAAATTACCTGGCTAGGCTGTCGGACAGTGGATGCGCATGGATTCAAATGGAACTGTTAACAGGCATTATCAAATCAAACTTTATTTGTCACATGCGCCGACTACAACAAGTGTAGACCTTACCGTGAAATGCTTACTTACAAGCCCTTAGCCAACAGTGCAGTTCAAGAAGATTTAAGGAAATATTTACCAAATAAACCAAGGTAAAAAATAATAAAAAGTAATAAAATAACAATAACGAGGCTATATACATAGGGTACCGGTACAGAGTCAGTGTGCGGGGGTACAGGTTAGTTGAGGTAATTTGTACATGTAGGTAAGGTTGAGTCAATTCATTTAGTCAAGTCATTACCCGGGATTGTGGTTACTAACTCCTATCAACCAATCAGCATCCAAGATCCAAATAGCCTGTTTTATAGTTTGGAATTATTCCGGTAGAGGGATTCTGTGTGGGGTTCCGCAGTGAGGTTCTTTGTATTCCTACACCACAGTAGTGTAGGTTGTAGTTATGGCTATTAAGTAAGCCGTTAGCGTTCAATGACTCCTGATCATCCACCGGCTGGGTTGTCACTGCTGTGGCTTTGTATATCTGAATTCTGTCCCTGTCTGCTTCAGGAGGCATGCAATGACATTTAGATTTGGATTGATTTCCGTGAGGGTATGATGACAGCGATAATAATAACTGACACAATGATGCATATTAAAATGCTAATGAAGCTTTCCCAAAGATTGTCGCCATAGTCTCCATCTCAAGACCCTTTTCTTTATTACCCCTTTTTCCTTTTAATTAAAATGCCACCATCCCTCCCTCCACCTTCCTGGCCAATTCTCTGCCTTTTATGTGAGCAGTGCTGTTCTAGACGCTGTGGATGTTTATGGCTGGTTCTGTGTTTGCCAGATCACGGCCCTCTAATACAGCTCTGCAGGGTGCAGTGTTCCTGCCTGCCAGCCAGCCAGCCAGTTGGTTGCTTCCCAGACCTCAGTGTTTATGAACAGAGAGAATGTATTCTCCTTTACAGTCTTCACTAATGTGCAGTGCGGTTAGTCTCTCTGTGCTAATGAGTTGCTGTGGCCCTGGCAGCACAGCATGTCGGTTCAGAGATGCTGTTCTAAGGCAGATGAGAGGGTTGCTCCTGCTAGTTACATTGCTTTGGGTTATTGAGTCCTCGGTGTTTCTCGATATGCATACTACCGTGCCCCCCACACTCGTGCTCCACGTGCGTTCTCCAAGGAAGTTCTGTTGAGTATGCTCTTGTGAGGACAAGGGTGTGGAGGACACATAAAACATAACATTTAATAAACACTCTCACGCCCCGTACTGTATTACCTCACGGCTGCATCTCCCCATTCACTGAACCTTCTTCCAGCCAGGACAATGGCAACAATATAGACGAAACAAGATGTACACCAAGCTAACGTTTTACTTCAGAATTA
Source organism: Salvelinus namaycush (assembly GCF_016432855.1). Lineage (NCBI taxonomy): Eukaryota > Metazoa > Chordata > Actinopteri > Salmoniformes > Salmonidae > Salvelinus > Salvelinus namaycush. The sequence goes on along the minus strand of NC_052337.1, from coordinate 34,431,562 downwards.
TCAGCTAGATACACTGTATATGTGAATCGTAATTTAGCTAGCCAGCTATCTAGTTAAACAGGCAGAAATGGCCTAAAACGAATGTTATGCAAGGTACAGTAGATGTTTATTCTTCGTGGGTAGCTAGCTAGCAATTCTTCGTGGCTTGCCAGTTAGCCCTATTGACTTACTATGGACTTACACATTCACTGAACCTTCCGTTTTATTTGTATTTATTTATTTATTTAACCTTTATTTAACTAGGCAAGTCAGTGAAGAACAAACTCTTATTTACAATGATGGCCAAACCCGGGCGACGCTGGGCCAATTGTGCTCCGCCCTATGGGACACCCAATCGCGGCCGGTGGTGAAACAGGCTGGATTCGAACCACAGTGTCTGTAGTGACACCTCTAGCACTGAGATGCAGTGTCTTAGACCGCTGCGCCACTTGGGAGCAGCGGTCTAGCCAGAACAATGGCATTAGAGACTAAACAAGATATACACAAAACAAAAGTTTTACTTCATAACTATCAGCTAGCTAGCTAGCTATATGTGAATCGTAATAATGTAGCTAACCAGATAGTATAACCAGCATAAATGACCTAAAACCAATGTTATCCAATATAGATGTGAATTCTACATGGGTAGCTAGCTAACAATTCTTTGTGGCTATCTAGTTAGCTCTATTGACTTGCGGTCTACACACACTACAGTGGGTATGGTAGGCAGGTAACCATGCCAAAATTAACACAGCATGTATTTATTAAGGTATGAAGTTAAAATATTGAGAGGTGAATAGGCAACATTTATTATTATTTATTACTTATTTTTTCTCCCCAATTTCGTGATTACGATCTTGTCTCATCGCTGCAACTCCCCCAACGAGCTCGGGAGAGGCGAAGGTCGAGTCATGCGTCCTCCTTAACATGACCCGCCAAGCCGCGCTTCTTAACACCCGCTCGCTAAACCCGGAAGCCAGCTGCACCAATGTGTCGGAAGACGCTGGGCCAATTGTGGGACTCCCAGTCACGGCTGGTTGTGACACAGCCTGGGATTGAACCCGTGGCGGTCGTGATGCCGCAACACTGAGATGAGGTGCGCCACTCGGGAGGCAAATAGGCAACATTTCATTCAAAGTCATAGTGTATTTTCTCTCACTTCAGCTCAAATAAGGGCCAGCATTGATATCAAGAAAATGTGTGTAATTTTTTACGTAGTGGCGTCATATTTCTTTGCATACTTTCCGTTGAAGCTTGCATCGGTGCATGCTTCAAGATATGTACAAACGGAGCACGCATTCGAGAGTGCCCTCTGTGCTCCGTTTGGCATACTTTGATTTGGACTCGTACTCTGACCCTCCTGTGCTAGTATGTATTTTGAGAAACACCATGTGTGTTCGTTCGGATGGTACTTTGTGCTGGACTGGACTATAATTGTGTTTTTCAGATAGAAAAGGCTTACTTGGCCTCTCCTAAGGACACAGCTCTGTTTCCCTGCTACTAGATAGCCCTTTAATTGACTGTCCAGTGAGTCACCGGTATTTTACCTAGGAGGGAGACCCAGGAGTTATAGAGGAGATTATGGGAAAGTGAGAGGTCAGCATTTAGCCGACACGGTTGAATTCATGGGGCTCCTAGATATTTCCAAGGGAGCTTTTTGTAGGTGTTTAGGCTACATCCAGTCTGTTAGGTGTGTTCTAGTCCCCTTCCCACTAACCTCTAAAAGTGAGTACACGGCAACTCACTGTTTGTAATTACCTGGACTCCACTTAACTTAATGCTAACACAAAATTGCCCTGATTTCTTCCTAAGAAAGAGGGAGAACTGAGTGTGTGAGCCAGAGATAGAGCCATCTGCGTGATCTCTCCGTGCAATATGCAAATACTGTAAGTGTGGATTCTAATTAGCATACTAATGATATTCTGTTCTGAGCATTCTCCGTCCTCATAACCCATTCCACTTGTAATTTCTGTTGTCAAAACTAATAAAGAAATGAGCGACTCAACTGGAATGGAAGTAAAGGTCTACGGCCCGCCTTGAGAGAGAAGAGTGAACTTGAAAATGTACTAAGCTTGCTGATGTTTTGTTGGTGCATTTTATTCAGAGATGTGTGCCATTCATGTGGTAGTTAAGAAGTGATCTTGTGGCACAGATTATTTCATGGAGATTCTACCACTCAGGTGCAGTACGTGTTACTTTAACCCCCCCGTAAAGAGACTAGAGGCACAGTCAGTCAGTCCTCAATGCTCTCACCTGTCTAGCGTCATTCAATGCCCAGCTAATCTCCTTCGATACTCGGCTAAATAAATAATTAAATAGTTGATCACACTTGCTTCCTGAACCCATTCAGTTAGCTTCTTGTTTTTATCTCCTTAGTGGTCTGCCTATGTGCGTTTTAAAGATCCACTGCTCGCATTTGCTGCCTCTGCCCATGTCCCCCCACCTCGCTCCTCTGTCCCTCCGCCTCCATAACCCAGGGAAAGAATTGAAGAGAAGCTCGCCCGTGGCTGCTCAAGTCTTCTGTTTTCCATTTGTCATACATTTCCAGCTTACAGGGGCATTATTTTGTTGAAGTATATAATAGAATACTTTAGCTCTTTCCGAGTGGCACCATTTGTCATGGGACTCTGTTGCTGTGCCAGTCTCTCTTCTATTTCTCCTCTTCTGTTTTTTGTTGAATCCACACCCTGAGTAAAAAAAGAAGCAGCAACGGGCTGTTATCATCCTCCGATATCTTCATGGACTGAAACTGTTTGTTCCATAAATTCATTGCGTTTGTCACAGTTTGCTTCTACAATGGATATTGCAGCAGCCCAGGACAGAAAAGGTTCTTGGTGATGATGGGGTGATCAGGGACAATAGGAAATGGCGAAAACTGTCCCTGGCAGTGTCCTCAGTGTTAGGCTATTTCCATGGCTACACAAGGAGGGGAAGAGGCGTAGGCGATACTAGAGAACGTTGTAAAGTGATGAATCCACTCCGAACCTGTGAAATTAGCCATACGTGGACCCCCTGCCAACAGCCATGTTTTTAATCTAGGTTACCGTGGTGTCTTCAGCACTGGTTATAGTTAGCTGGTAGAAACCCCTATTAGGTTGAGGTTCAAGGCATGAACAATAGGCCCTAGTTGTTTTTGATCATCCTCTTTTATGTAGCAGGATTTATTAAATCCTTTGCTTTTCTGACTGTTTTCTTTTCTGACTGTTTGTGTTGATACTGTGGAGGAATCTGTAGAATGCCTATCCCTTGGCGTCTGCTGTTAGTAACTCCGCTCTGTCATTTCAGTAGTGTGTAAAGAAATGACCTTGGGTGGACACTGACGGGAAGCTTAGTGGAGCGCTGAGATGAGACGCTCCCTGTAATGACCGGTTTGCCTCAACCCAGCATCCGGATGCGGCCAAACGCCTTCGGAAGCTGCTCAGTATTCAGGAGGAGGAGATCCAGTCTGTCTACGTGTGAGGAGCAGAGCAGACACGTGCCCCTCTCCCCGGGCACAATGGCATCTCCATTTACTTCAACAACCTGCTGCCATCCTGTCCCTCCACCGGCCCTAGGAACAGTGGGATGTGCTGAGGATGAATGAACCGGGCCTGTCTCAAACCTCAACATTTTTGCCGTGTCTTAACCATCATCAACATCAAGGCTTGTCATAACCATCACTGCCTCTGTATTCAGGGACTGACTTCGAAGTGACATCCGCCTCCGCATATCGTACCGCAGGGGAAAATGAGAGAGGGGGCGACTAAAAGAAATGCTTTGGTATATCGGGCTTTAGAATTTCAATAGAGCGCATAAGACGCTGAGGATGAATCGCTGAGTTAAGGGAATCAATCATGTGATTGGGTAGCTCAGGTCCCTGGATGTCTCTGAGTGACACCAGCTGGACTACGTAATCACACAAGTGTTTGTTACATTAAAAAAATCTTGGTTGACCGAGAGTGGTCCTGTTCTTTTGACCAATCGATCGGTCGAAATGTTTAACCTTATTTTTCCATATATAGACAGGCACACCCTATGTGTTTTAATAAAATCAACTACATATGCACTGAGCGTGTCTGATGCTTTAAGCACACTGTTTGATTAAATTATTAAGACACACAGATGAGTCAAAGACCCCAGTGGTCACACTGTGCTAAAAACAAATGACAGTGAGTGCCTGTGTGACTGGCGCACATTGCCTCGCTCTCCTCCCTACTGCAGCGAAAGGTACCACCGCACAGCAAGTGTTTATTGTGCTGTCCGTGCTGAAGCTGCAACATTTCAGCCATTTGTTTCTTTCTTGTTTCTGACTGAAAAATACTGTTACCCAAATCCCTATTTTGTTTAGGAGAAACTTTCCCTATTCCCTAAATATTTGCTTTCTTAACATGAAATTAGATTTGATTTGAAACATGTGACCATAATCACCTCAATACATTGGTTATAACAAACACGTGACAGCAAAATGGATGCGGAAGAAATAAACTCAAACCGGTTTGTTTACTGGTTGCTCAGGAGAATGTTTAACCTTATTTTTCCATATATAGACAGGCACACCCTATGTGTAGTCCCGTGTGGCTCAGTTGGTAGAGCATGGCGCTTGCAACGCCAGGGTTGTGGGTTCGTTTCCCACGGGGGACCAGTACAAAAAAAAAAAAATACAAAAAAAGTATGAATGTATGTACTTGTAAGTCGCTCTGGATAAGAGCGTCTGCTAAATGACTTAAATGTAAATGTAAATGAGAAAAAGTGGAAGTCAGATCTGTGGAAGACATGTTACTTAGTTGTGGAAAATCCTGGAGATGAAGAAAGAGGAGGGTATTGGAGCAAGCGTTACGTGAGTATTATGTGTGCCAAACAGTTGCTATTACATAACAAAATGTTGGGATCATTTGGAACAGTAAACAACACTAAATGAATATGTCTGTTCTCATGAAAAATAATAAATATGGAGCCTTTATTACAGCAGACTAAAAACAGCTGCATGCATTTGTGAATTGCAGTTTATTTATTGTTTAGGCTTCTTATTCAAAGCTCCCCATGATATTTAATTATGCTTGATTGCATTTCAATGCCTGAATGTCTCCTACGGTGTGTGATGATGACATGAACAAATGAATGATTGATTGATACAGTAGCCTATATAACTATTGAAATATACTGTAGGCTTAAGTAAGTTACACGAATGGTTCTCACGAATCGGCAAGCAATTAAACAAACACTCAAACAGGCAACAAAGGCCAGCTCGGTCTTATTTCTGTGTATATATGTATGTGTGTGTATATATATGATTTTTAAAGCCAGGCACATTTAACAGTTAGGCTATTTATTATAGATCTAATTAAGTTGGGGTTTCCTCTCTCCTCAATTTTATTAGACAATTAGTCTTGGGCTGTTTCCTCGTCTCTGCTGCTGCTGCCTCCGCTGCATTGTTCTCAATCCCCATATACAGGTTAACTCTGCTATTATGCACATAGCAACATGGGGAAAAGAGACAATTCTACAGCGCACTAAAGATAATGTTTCAGAGCCGTTGACAACGACCGTATCCAACGCGGGAGAAAGTGCATTTGTTATAAAATAATATTAAATGTATTAGTGTTGCAACATTATTTTTTACATAATATAACCATATACAATTTCAGTATCACATGTCTTAGAGCGATGGACTGTTCCATCCCCGTGGCCTCCGCAAAGGATTAGTCCACTGAGACAGTCGCGAATCAGACTGGTGTCTTGTGCACCATTAAAAAAAAATACAAATTAATTGCGACTGCTCGACTAAAGAAATCTTGGTCGACCAACAGCTTATGGACCGAAACAATTGACCAGTCGACTAAATGGGGTCAGCCCTAGTTACAGTGCATTCGGAAAGTATTCAGACCCTTCCCCTTTTCCACATTTAGTTACAGTTGAAGTTGGAAGTTTACATACACTTAGGTTGGAGTCATTAAAACTAGTTTCTCAACCACTCCAAAAAGTTATTGTTAACAAACTATAGTTTTGGCAAGTCGGTTAGGACATCTACTTTGTGCATGACACAAGTAATTTTTACAACAATTGTTTACAGACAGATTATTTCACTTATAATTCACTTATAATCCACAATTCCAGTGGGTCAAAAGTTTACATATACACTAAGGTGACTGCCTTTAAAAACAGCTTGGAAAATTCCAGAAAATGATGTCATGGCTTTAGAAGCTTCTGATAGGCTAATTGACATCATTTGAGTAAATTGTAGGTGAAGCTGTGGATGTATTTCAAGGCCTACCTTCAAACTCAGTGCCTCTTTGCTTGACATCATGGGAAAATCAAAAGAAATCATCCAAGACCTCAAAGAAAATTGTAGACCTCCACAAGTCTGGTTCATCCTTGGGAGCAATTTCCAAACACCTGAAGGTACCACGTTCATCTGTACAAACAATAGTATGCAAGTATAAACACCATGGGACCACGCAGCCGTCATACCGCTCAGGAAGGAGATGCGTTCTGTCTCCTAGAGATGAACGTACTTTGGTGCGAAAAGTGCAAATCAATCCCAGAACAACAGCAAAGGACCTTGTGAAGATGCTGGAGGAAACAGGTACATAAGTATCTATATCCACAGTAAAACGAGTCCTATATCGACATAACCTGAAAGGCCGCTCAGCAAGGAAGAAGCCACTGCTCCAAAACCGCCATAAAAAAGCCAGACTACGGTTTGCATCTGCACATGGGGACAAAGATTGTCCTTTTTGGAGAAATGTCCTATGGTCTGATGAAAGAAAAATAAAACTGTTTGGCCATAATGACCATCGTCATGTTTGGAGGAAAAAGGGGGAGGCTTGCAAGCCGAAGAACACCATCCCAACCGTGAAGCATGGGGAGGGCAGTATCATGTTGTGGGGGTGCATTGCTGCAGGAGGGACTGGTGCACTTCACGAATTAGATGGCATCATAAGGGAGGAAAATTATATGGATATATTAAAGCAACATCTCAAGACATCAGTCAGGAAGTTTAAGTTTGGTCGCAAATGGGTCTTCCAAAATCAAATCAAATTTTATTTGTCACATACACATGGTTAGCAGATGTTAATGCGAGTGTAGCGAAATGCTTGTGCTTCTAGTTCCGACAATGCAGTAATAACCAACGCGTAATCTAACCTAACAATTCCACAACTACTACCTTATACACACAAGTGTAAAGGGATAAAGAATATGTACATAAAGATATATGAATGAGTGATGGTACAGAACGGCATAGGCAAGATGCAGTAGATGGTATAGAGTACAGTATATACATATGAGATGAGTAATGTAGGGTATATAAACATAAAGTGGCATAGTTCAAAGTGGCTAGTGATACATTTTTACATAAATTTCCATCAATTCCCATTATTAAAGTGGCTGGAGTTGAGTCAGTATGTTGGCAGCGGCCAGTAAATGTTAGTGGTGGCTGTTTAACAGTCTGATGGCCTTGAGATAGAAGCTGTTTTTCAGTCTCTCGGTCCCTGCTTTGATGCACCTGTACTGACCTCGCCTTCTGGATGATAGCGGGGTGAACAGGCAGTGGCTCGGGTGGTTGTTGTCCTTGATGATCTTTATGGCCTTCCTGTCTCGATTGTGCATCTGTAGAAGTTTGTGAATCCTAATTTTTTCAGCCTCCTGAGGTTGAAGAGGCGCTGCTGCGCCTTCTTCACAATGCTGTCTGTGTGGGTGGACCAATTCAGTTTGTCCGTGATGTGTACACCAAGGAACTTAAAACTTACTACCCTCTCCACTCCACGTCGATGTGGATAGGGGGGTGGTCCCTCCGCTGTTTCCTGAAGTCCACAATCATCTCCTTTGTTTTCTAGTCATGTTTTCTAGTTTTTGTTGACGTTGAGTGTGAGGTTATTTTCCTGACACCACACTCCGAGGGCCCTCACCTCCTCCCTGTAGGCCGTCTCGTCGTTGTTGGTAATCAAGCCTACCACTGTAGTGTCGTCCGCAAACTTGATGATTGAGTTGGAGGCGTGCATGGCCACGCAGTCGTGGGTGAACAGGGAGTACAGGAGAGGGCTCAGAACGCACCCTTGTGGGGCCCCAGTGTTGAGGATCAGCGGGGTGGAGATGTTGTTACCTACCCTCACCACCTGGGGGGCGGCCCGTCAGGAAGTCCAGTACCCAGTTGCACAGGGCGGGGTCGAGACCCAGGGTCTCGAGCTTGATGACGGGTTTGGAGGGTACTATGGTGTTAAATGCTGAGCTGTAGTCGATGAACAGCATTCTCACATAGGTATTCCTCTTGTCCAGATGGGTTAGGGCAGTGTGCAGTGTGGTTGCGATTGCGTCGTCTGTGGACCTATTGGGTCGGTAAGCAAATTGGAGTGGGTCTAGGGTGTCAGGTAGGGTGGAGGTGATATGGTCCTTGACTAGTCTCTCAAAGCACTTCATGATGACGGAAGTGAGTGCTACGGGGCGGTAGTCGTTTAGCTCAGTTACCTTAGCTTTCTTGGGAACAGGAACAATGGTGGCCCTCTTGAAGCATGTGGGAACAGCAGACTGGGATAAGGATTGATTGAATATGTCCGTAAACACACCAGCCAGCTGGTCTGCGCATGCTCTGAGGACGCGGCTGGGAATGCCATCTGGGCCTGCAGCCTTGCGAGGGTTAACACGTTTAAATGTTTTACTCACCTCGGCTGCAGTATGCGGTGAAGGAGAGCCCGCAGGTTTTGGTAGCGGGCCGTGTCAGTGGCACTGTATTGTCCTCAAAGCGAGCAAGAAAGTTATTTAGTCTGTCTGGGAGCAAGACATCCTGGTCCGCGACGGGGCTGGTTTTCTTTTTGTAATCCGTGATTGACTGTAGACCCTGCCACATACCTCTTGTGTCTGAGCTGTTGAATTGCGACTCTACTTTGTCTCTATACTGGCACTTAGCTTGTTTGATTGCCTTGCGGAGGGATAAAGCTACACTGTTTGTATTCGGTCATGTTTCCGGTCACCTTGCCCTGGTTAAAAGCAGTGGTTCGTGCTTTCAGTTTCACGCGAATGCTGCCATCAATCCACGGTTTCTGGTTTGGGAATGTTTTAATCGTTGCTGTGGGTATTATGTCGCCGATGCACTTTCTAATGGACTCGTTCACCGAATCAGCGTATTCGTCAGTGTTGTTGTTGGACGCAATGCGGAACATATCCCAATCCACGTGATCGAAGCAGTCTTGAAGCGTGGAGTCAGATTGGTCGGACCAGCGTTGAACAGACCTGAGCGCTGGAGCTTCTTGTTTTAGTTTCTGTTTGTAGGCTGGAAACAGCAAAATGGAGTCGTGGTCAGCTTTTCCGAAAGGAGGGCGGGGGAGGGCCTTACATGCGTCGCGGAAGTTAGAATAACAATGATCCAGGGTTTTGCCAGCCCTGGTAGCACAATCGATATGCTGATAGAATTTAGGGAGTTTTGTTTTCAGATTAGCCTTGTTAAAATCCCCAGCTACGATGAATGCAGCCTCAGGGTGTGTGGTTTCCACACACCCTGAGCATACTTCGAGCATACTTCCAAAGTTGTGGCAAAATGGCCTAAGGACAACAAAGTCAAGGTATTGGAGTGGCAATCATAGAGCTCAATCCTCAATCCTATTGAAAATTTGTGGGCAGAACTGAAAAAGCGTGTGAGAGCAAGGAGGCCTACAAACCTGACTCAGTTACACCAGCTCTGTCAGGAAGAATGGGCCAAAATTCAGCCAATGTATTGTGTAAAGCTTGTAGAAGGCTACCGGAAATGTTTGACCCAAGTTATACAATTTAAAGGCAATGCTACCAAATACTAATTGTGTGTATGTAAATTTCTGACCCACTGAGAATGTGATGAAAGAAATAAAATCTGAAATAAATCATTCTCTCTACTATTATTCTGACATTTCACATTCTTAAAATAAAGTGGTGATCCTATCTGACCTAAGACAGGGAATTTCTTTATTAAATTAAATGTCAGGAATTGTGAAAAACTGAGTTTAAATGTATTTGGCTAAGGTGTATGTAAACTTCCGACTTTCGTTACAGCCTTATTCTAAAATGTAATTAAATAGATTTCCCCCCCTCATCAATCTACACACAATACCCCGTAATGACAAAGCAAACAATGTTGAAAAAATAAAATACTGAAATATCACATTTACATAAGTATTCAGACCCTTTACTCAGTACTTTGTTGAAGCACCTTTGGCAGCGATTACAGTATCGAGTCTTCTTGGGTATGACGCTATAAGCTTGGCACACCTGTATTTGGGGAGTTTCTCCCATTCTTCTCTGCAGATCCTCTCAAGCTCTGTCAGGTTGGATGGGGAGCGTCACTGCACAGCTATTTTCAGGTCCGTCTGGCCACTCTACCATAAAGGCCTGATTGTTGAGATGGCAGAACCTTCCAGAAGGACAACCATCTCCACAGAGGAACTCTACAGGAACTCTACAGCTCTCCCTACAGCTCTGTAGAGCTCCTCTGTGGAGATGGTTGTCCTTCTGGAAGGTTCTGCCATCTCAACAATCAGGCCTTTATGGTAGAGTGGCCAGACGGAAGCCACTCCTCAGTAAAAGACACATGACAACCCGCTTGGAGTTTGCTAAAAAGGCACCTAAAGGACTCTGACCATGAGAAACAAGATTTTCTGGTCTGATTGAACTCTTTGGCCTGAATGCCAAGCGTCACATCTGGGGGAATCCTGGCACCATCCCTACAGTGAAGCATGGTGGTGGAAGCATCATGCTGTGGGGATGTTTTTTGCCAGCAGGGACTGGGATACTAGTCAGGATCGAGGCAAAGATGAACGGAGCAAAGTACAGAGAGATTCCTTTAGGTGCCTTTTTAGCAAACTCCAAGCGGGCTGTCATGTGTCTTTTACTGAGGAGTGGCTTCCGTCTGGCCACTCTACCATATAAAGGACTGATTGTTGAGATTGCAGAACCTTCCAGAAGGACAACCATCTCCACAGAGGAACTCTACAGCTCTGTCAGAGTGACCATCGGGGTCTTGGTCACCTCCCTGACCAAGGCCCTTCTCCCCCGATTGCTCAGTTTGGCCAGGCTGCCAGCTCTAGGAAGATTCCTGGTGTTTCCAAACTTCTTCCACTTTAGAATGATGGTGGCCACTGTGTTCTTGGGGACCTTCAACGCTGCAGAAATGTTTTGGTATCCTTCCCCAGATCTGTGCCTCGTCACAAACCTCTACGGACAATTCCTTCGACCTCATGGCTTGGTTTTTGCTCTGAAAAGCTGTGTGCTTTTCCAAATAATCTCCAATCAATTGAATTTACCACAGATGGACTCCAATCAAGTTGTAGAAACATCTCAAGAATGATCAATGGGAACAGGATACACCTGAGCTTAACTTCGAGTCTCATAGCAAAGGGTCTGAATACTTATGTAAATAAGGTCTTTTTTTTTAGTTTTAATACATTCACTAACATTTCTAAAAACCTGTTCACTTTGTCACAATGGGTATTGTGTGTAGATTGCTGAGGATTTTTATTTATTTAATCAATTTTAGAATGAGGCTGTAACAAAATGTGGATAAAGATAAGGGGTCTGAAAACTTATTGAAGGCACAATACATTAGTGTTCTCTCACAGAGCTGATTCCGTCTAGCCTAATCCGTTAACCATCTGGTTCACACCGTCCTATAAGAGATGTTTGTGAGGTGATCATTTCTCTGATGGCACTTATGCTTCATCCTTTAATAGTCATGATTAGCTGGTGATTGCCTGTGTAATTAAGGGTAATTCCTGGGCGTAGGGAATCCCATCTATTCACCCATTAGCCTATGCTGTAACCAGTGCCTGGTGTTACACTGGTCCACATTTAACCAGAAGAGAGAAACCAGTCTCAGGTCTTTGGTCCTCCACATTCTGCAGAACAAGTTGTGTCATAGACCAAAGGTATGATTAGCATCCAGTAGATTAGTCTGGATGGCCTTAGTCTGCAGTAGAAGATCCAGCCAGGAAGGGGTTAATGCTGTCAACACTCCTCGCATAAGTGTTCTGCTACTTGCTCTGTCAGGCCAAGATGGGTAGGTAAGCTCCATTGTGTTGACCCAGTCTGCTGTAGCGAGGCTCCGGTATTACTAGTCAAAGCTCCTCTGTGCTTCCTTGTCCTGGATATGGAGGCCCAAGTACATTTCCTGAGCCGCCCACGCATTAAAGGTTTTACTCCGAGAGCCTTCGGGGGAGAGAGCAGAGAAGTCCAAAACACTGCTGGGTCATAGAGGGGTCATGGAGAGGAAGATCACGTCATTACCTCCCCCTCTGAGAGGACTGATAGCCAGCCAGGTTCAATGATCATACGTGCAAATGTGCATTGTGCAATGTGACGAATACTGATGGAAGTCAAGCTTGTGGCTGGATGTTGACAGCTGTTTTCCCTTGTGGTGAACTGAAAGAGCAGCCGACGTCCCAAATGCATGACGATCATCAGCTCATGCAGATTGGAATGCCCACTTCTGAATCTGTCGCCGGTTTTACCGTCAAATGTGACAACCACCATCAATACCTGTGGAGGGAGTAGGAATATGAAACACTGGCCAGGTATTTATACTGCTGCGTGTGATTCACATCAAAGCTGACAGGAGTCGGTATGTGTGCCACTTAACTCAGTCTGCAATGAAGCAACTCTTCAAAAGCATCATTTGAAAAGGCGTCTCTGTAACACCAGCCGCCCTCTTTACGCTATCCTGCCTCCAACAGAAGCTTTCATTTGGAAGTTTGTAGTAACAGTGTGTGTGTGGTGTGTACGAGAGAGAGGTGTGTGATTGTGTGTGTGCGAGAGAGAATCCGTGGGTGGGTCTGAAGATGATGGAGAGCTCAGGAGTGCAGGACGTTATTAACGCGGCACGGCTCGATGCGGCAGCTCGCTGGAGAGCATTATCAAAATGCCTTCTGAAAAACCAATCACTTACTCCACCACACATGTGCAGCGCAGCCATCAGAATCCCACCTCGATTGTTTCACTGACCTTTCTGGTTTCTCCTCTCTTTTTCTCCTTTCTCCTTTTGATGTATTCCTCATTCGTACTAGTTCTGTGAGCGAGGGCTCTACAGTGCTACAATTTTGGTCGCATATGCTCCTAAATATTTTACTGTGCTACCTGGAATTTTAATTTAGGAGCACCGGTGCCCCTAGGAACATATTTCAGCATAGAATCCTGAGTGTGGTACAGAGAGGGTATGTTGCGGTATGTGCTGCAGGACCTCACTGAGACAGGGTCCTTAATATAGAGTGTTTTGACTTGTTTGAACCATCTGCGAAAGCAGCCCGGCAGGCAGATGTAGTGGTGTTTTTTGGTTGTGGTTCATGGCATAGATATTGAGTTGGTAACACCACTACTGAACAAATTCCTTCATCTTTATTTCACTGAGCTGCTTCTTTCTAGTCACATAGTTTCCAATTAGCGCACTCTGTACCAGGGGAAGACTGTACCCTTCTCAGTTCTCTCTGTGTAGGCTACTGTGTAGAGACTTGACTGTTAGCCTCTCGTTGTACACACACACACACACACACGTTATTCCATTAAGATTATATCAGAACTACTGGCAGAATGTCCACCTACACTCTGCTATCATGTTGGCAGGGGTAATATTTTATATTTACTTGACGATATCTCCTGGCTTGAACGTAAAAATGATCTATTGCTGGTGTGAGTGCTAGGATTGGACTGGGAATAGAGTCTGCGGCAAATGCTGGAAGAGTGTTTCTTTTCAACCCAATAAACACTAGCAGCTTTTGTGAGTTTGCTACTCAGGGATTCTGAGCTTCTTTTGAGGCTCGTGTGGTTTAGATCGTTCACCGTTATCGTGCCGCAGCCGCCTCAAGGTTCGAAAGATCAGTTGTTAGGCAAGGTGTATGTGATTTCTAAAATGTTCTCGATCCATGTTTTGACCGTATATAAATGTAGGCCGCCTGCTCGGCTGTCCTTCCTGACTGTGTATTTTGTCTGAGTCTAGCTGTAATGGGAATAGAAGGTGGCAGTGAAGTACCACCCACGCGCGTGCCACAGCTAACTACAACATCAAAGACCTAACGATTAGGGAGTCGCTCTGTAGCCCTCATCAAAGACGCTTGTTAAGATGTTCATCATGTTTCTGGATGAAAGCAGCATGCTAAGACAGCTCCCAATTTTGGTGTGTGAAGACTACCCTCTCTCTGTACTATGGGAAAACAGACTGTTTAAATATGTGCTTAATATTAAGTACATTTTCTGAACATTTGTCAACTATCGGCTCATGAAAGGGGCACCCAATAGAAATAGCCTGCTGTAAGGTTTCAGGAACATACCTGCACGGGGGTGGTGTTTGTGTTTACGTAGTCGCTAGCCTGGAATATATGGAGGTCAGAAGGACACATTAACAGAGGTGTGCATGTAGTGTGCTTTATGTCTAGAGGATGGGCAGGGCACCCATCCCCCTGGACCTGGGCTGTGTTATGCATCATTACCACAGAGTGGCTGGGGATAGGGGCTGGGGCAGGGCCGTATATCTCCCCCAGCAGTTAGCCGTCAGCAGGGGAGGGGAGTGGAGAGGCCTAATGTATTATCGATCCAGGGAAAGAGTGGGCTATCCTCCGCTCTCTGTTTGGCCAACATTTGTGTTCGCCTGCCTCCCCTTGGACCGGGCTGTCTACTCTACCGTATCCCCTGGAACAGGACATGAAGACAAAGTCACCCTCCCTCCCTCCCTGGCTGGTGGTGTGTCTCTCTCTCCCTCGCCAGGGTTAAGCCTGTCGATGCATGATTATCTCAGTGGAGAGAGAGGTTCTCTGTAAGTTGGTTCGCTCAGGAAAGCGCAGTGCCTCGGCCAAACCTCACACTGTACCAATTTTATGGTAGTTATAGCATGCACTGCCGCCATGGCAACAGCTGACAGCTAGCAGTCACTGTTGGCATGGTTACAGGTTACAATTCTGTGAAGAGAGAGAGAGAAGGCTAAGGAAATAGGAGAAAAAATGGGACAAAGGAATGGAGCTGATGAAAGTAATAGCAAAGGAAGGAATCAGAGCTTTGCGACATACTCCCACCCCTGGCGCTCTCCTGCTGCTACTCTGTATATGCTCCGGTTGCCTGGCAGTCTGCTTTTAGATTTTAAAAACACAACGTATTTTATTCAATTTTACCTTAGTGCCGATTTCATAAAGTACCGACTGGATATCCAGCTAAGTTTGGAAGTCTGCTATGTCCCTGTTTAGTCTAATGGAATAGTGTGTCATACAATCTCTGGTGTAATTGAAGACTGAATATACACTGAATGTGCAAAACATTCAGAACACTTTCCTTATACTGAGTTGCACTCAGAAGAGCCTTAATTGGTCAGGGAATGGACTCTACAAGCAGTAGCGGTGTGTGGGTAAAATCACTGGGGAAGCCAAGCCCAAAAATAAGCCAAATTACACCTTGTGTAGTGATGATTGCCTTGTTTGCTCTATAATGTTAGTTCATATGCCTTGCAACCTCTGTCCGGTGAAGTCCACGACGCATATTGCATGTAACACACCGTTACGTGACCTACAGAATGGTCAAGCAAGTTAATGTTTCCAATATTTTCAGACCACTAAAGAACTATTGATTTAGATCCACAGAGAGTTGCCGCAAAGAAAACAGGAGCTGCCTCCACTATTCCAGCACCATTTAAACTTCAACATTTCAACATCATCAAATCACCTACGCTTAGTCTAATACAGTGACAACTAAACATACCAAAAAGTCCAATCAACGTAAGCTAAATATGATGTAGCTGACCATGGTTCTGATTTGTGCGTGCGTTCGTGCAAGTAAAATAAACATGTTGACTCCCCCTACTTGTAGAGAAACGCCAATGCCATCCTCTCTTTCATGTTGACGAAACGGTCTATGACTGTCATACAGTACACACTTTTATTTGTTGTTCTAGGCTACCTGGCAAAATTCTTGCTCGCTAGCCTAACTTCCTTTCATGGGCAACGTTAGCTAGTTAATATTAACCTTCTACTTCTAGCTACATATTGAACTTCCATCCTCTCAGACCAGGGGCACAATGGATGAATTTATGGTTGGATCAGAATTGCCATTGTAATCGTTGGCCAGTTTGGAGAATTAAGTATAACCAGAAGTCCAAATCCTTATCTCCATCCATGGCTAATTTAGGAAAGGGAAGATTTTAGATAGCTACCTAGCCACTGGAGGACAACAACACAACGAGATGCATCAATTCAAGTTATTTCTGTCAATGACGTATTTCTCTTGATGCGATGTGATAGGAGTGAAGCCAAATCCAAACTGGCTTCCCTTGTCACTTTTTTTTTTGTGTGTGCCAGGACCATTCACAGTTGCGCTCACTCAGTTTACATCAATGCAGATTGGATATTATTTTATACTCTTTTTTTATCAAGGGAGGCCAAATACTCGCTGGCTTCGGCAACAATGTCATAGTCTTTATGACCAGACAGCATCAGATAGATGGCCTACACATACAGAGACAGAGTGGAGCTGTTTCGCTCGCCCCGGTTACTTTCTCCGGTGAGATACATTCAGCCTCTTGCAAATCGAAGGAAAATTATGAAATACAAAGGCTTAAGATGAATTCTAATTTATTTTGTTTCTTAGAATTTTTCGGGGTTATCGATGTAAGCTCATAATCGAGTAAGCGTACAACGATTTAAAACACCTGGTTTTCTGAGCAATCTTTCAAATTTAGGACACGTTAACCCCTTAATCAGTCTTATAGCAGTGTATTTCGCACGAGCAGCTTCCTTTTGTCCGAGTGAAATGAGTTCGGAAAAACTGAAAGTATGCATCATATAAATAGTTTTCACATACAAACTGTATATCGAACTCAGAATCAAATATGCGTCACAAAAATAACATGGTCGCTGTGGTAGAACGTTTTATGTTGATTGCCGATTTTCTCCATGTCAGAGGACCGTCACGTAAATTGATTTGATATGTGTCCATTTAAAAAAGATTATTAGGGAAATCGTTCTTCTTGCAAAGCATGTATACGTTTAAATCAAACTATTATATCAATCTGATTATTCACAATTGTATTATTGTGTGTATGTATCCGTACTCATTGTGTATTGGAGATGAAGAGGGCTACATTAACTGCCAGGTAACAGTTCAAAGAACATTGCAATATAGTACACACAGACATGTACTCTAACACTCCACCCTCCTGAACCTGCTCTCTTCCTCCCCCTCTCTCCCTCTATCTGACTCACTACAGTACACATCTCCAAGGGCTGGGAGACAATAGGTTAATCCTGCCACATCCGTTTTCACTCGCTCGCTCGCTCTCTCTCTCTCTCTCATATTCTCTCCGACAAGCAGCTCAGCTTTGCCTTGCCCTCTCCAGGTCCACCGGGAAATGAAACAGTGCTTTATTCCATCACAGATGTTCCCTTACAAATACTTAAGATTTGGTTAGAAGATGAAAACCCTCCGTTTTCACATCGGGCCTCCGAGACAATTCCTCTATCTGTATGACTTCAGTACGTCATGTTCCAAATCAAAACTGTCGTTTGATTTCATATCCGCGGGGACAGTACGTTATTAGAGGTGGAGACAGGGTAGTGAGTTGTGTAGTAGTTGACTAGACTGTCTGGAAGGTCATGATGACTCTCGAAAGGGGAGGCC
This sequence comes from Salvelinus namaycush, assembly GCF_016432855.1. Lineage (NCBI taxonomy): Eukaryota > Metazoa > Chordata > Actinopteri > Salmoniformes > Salmonidae > Salvelinus > Salvelinus namaycush. The sequence continues at coordinate 34,414,000 of NC_052337.1, read as the reverse complement.
GGATTGTAATAATTTCCAGTCAGTTGTTTAACAGTGAACAGCTTTGTGTCTGAAAGCAGATGGAACATTACCCGGTCTTGTCAATGAGCCATGTAAGCGATTGCAGAGGGGGAGAGAGCGGAAGCAGTACTTAGTTATTTTTAACAACAGGGTTTGTTATTGTGTCCTTAAGTGTTTTTTTTTTTTAGAGCTACAGTGTTTGATTGTGTACTGTGGGATGCTCTAGCTATCAGTAGACTGACTCGCCCTCCTCCCTACCTCCCCCTCTCCCCTCATCCCCGCCCCTCCGGGTTGACAGATTGACGGGCGGAGCCTAAGCGATTGAGCCCAACCTCGGCTACAACTGTCGCCATGGTGATGCAGCCCTGTGATGAATTGAATTTGCAATATTCCTGGGTTAGACACAGCCTAATAAAAACAGACTGGCAGACAAGGGAAAACTGTTAATGAAAAAATGCAGTGAAAGAAAGCTCTTTGTCAGCATGGTGTGTGAATCATATCATCATGTTAGAAAATAGTGGCATGTAACTGGGATAAATAGCCTAGTCTTATCATTGGTCTAGCCAGTGGTATGGGATGCATATAAAATACAGAAACAAAACATTTCCTTTTGTGGGTATTTTGGTGTTTATTTTGTGGTTTGCTTTATGTCGGGCATATACGGTGCATTCGGAAAGCATTCAGACCCCTTGACTTTTTCCACATTTTGTTACTTTGCTGCCTTATTCAGAAATGTATTGCATTGTTCTCTCCCTCTGATCAATCTACACACGCTACCCCATATTAACGAAGCAAAAACAGGTTTTTACAAATTCAAAACAGACAAAAAAAGACCTTATTTACATAAGTATTCAGACCCTTTGCTATGAGACTCGATAATTGAGCTCAGGTGCATCCTGTTTCCATTGATCATCCTTGAGATGTTTCTACAACTTGATTGGAGTCCACCTGTGGTAAATTCAGTTGATTGGACATTATTTGGAAAGGCACACACCTGTCTATATAAGATCCCACAGTTGACAGTGCATGTCAGAGCAAAAACCAAGCCATGAGGTGGAAGGAATTGTCTGTAGAGCTCCGAGAGGATTGTGTGGAGGCACAGATCTGGGGATGGGTTCCAAAACATTTCTGCAGCATTGAAGGTCCCCAAGAAAAGTGGCCTCCATCATTCTTAAATGGAAGTAGTTTGGAATCACCAAGACTCTTCTTAAAGCTGGCTGCCTGGGCAAACTGAGCAATCGGGGGAGAAGGGCCTAGGTTAGGAAGGTGACCAAGAACCCGATGGTCACTCTGACAAAGCTCCAGAGTTCCTCTGTGGAGATGGGAGAACCTTCCAGAAGGACAACCATCTCTGCAGCACTCCACCAATCAGGCCTTTATGGTAGAGTGGTCAGACGGAAGCCACTCCTCAGTAAAAGGCATATGACAGCCCGCTTGGAGTTTGCCAAAAGGCACCTAAAGCATTCTGATCATGACAAACAAGATTCTCTGGTCTGATGAAACCAAGATTGAACTCCTTGGCCTGAATGCCAAGCGTCCCTACAGCGAGGCATGGTGGTGGCAGCATCATGCTGTGGGGATGTTTTTCAGCGGCAGGGACTGGGAGACTAGTCAGGATTGAGGGAAAGATGAACGGAGCAAAGTACATAGAGATCCTTGATGAAAACCTGCTCCAGAGCGCTCAGGACCTCAGACTGGGGCGAAGGTTCCCCTTCCAACAGGACAACAGCCCTAAGCACACAGCCAAGACAACGCAGGAGTGGCTTCGGGGCAAGTCTCTGAATGTCCTTGAGTGGATCAGCCAGAGCCCGGACTTGAACCCGATCGAACATCTCTGGAGAGACCTGAAAATAGCTGAGCAGCAACACTCCCCATCCAACCTGACAGAGCTTGAGAGGATCTGCAGAGAAGAATGGGAGAAACTCTTCAAATACAGGTGTGCCAAGCTTGTAGCGTCATACTCAAGAACACTCAAAGATGTAATCGCTGCCAAAGGTGCTTCGACAAAGATCCCGAGTAAACGGTCTGAATACTTATGTAAATGTGATATTTCATATATATATTTTTTAAATGTGCTAATATTTAGAAATGCCTGTTTTTGCTTTGTCATTTTGGGGTATTGTGTGTCAATTTATGAGGGATAAAAAAAATATTTTATAAATTTTAGAATAAGGCTGTAACGTAATGTGGAAAAAGTCAAATGGTCTGTATGCTTTCCGAATGCACTGTATAATGGTTTATTTTTTCACTGTAAAATAAGCAATCAAGACGTGCATGGTACTGGTTTCTCCTGAGGCGCTTGTTCTGAAGTCTTACAATGGCTTTTTTTGGTTCTATAGCAGTCTTGTATTGAGACCCACAGTATGACTGTAAGTCGCTTTGGATAAAAGTGTCTTCTAAATAGCATAGAAATAAATACATATGACTCACAGCTGTCACGTTGAAGAGAGAGGCCCAGTGTTGCATCCTGTCCTAAATAACACACAACAGCTCTGCTCTGCCATGTTTTGGCTGAATCATCATCCCAGTCCTGCTCATGTAGCGTTATCTATCTGGGGGTGGAACAGAACCGGGCTGACTGGTGCCCCTGACGCCAGGCCCAACCCTTCCTGTGGCCAGATGGGCCTAACCAAGGAGGACAGAGAAGACAGGATGATAAACAACCCTGTCGCCTCCCTCCAGATTCTGTTCAAATGTCCTGTAAATGTTATGGTTGCTAATGCCTGTCTCCTGCACCTCCCACCCGACCAACTGTCCCTGAAAGTTCTAGTGCAGTCACGCGGTTCTCCACAACTTGTTCAAAGAATAATAAACACGTAGGCCTAGTTAACAGCTGAAAATACAGGGAGGAATCAAATGGGTTCTACGGAACTTCTACTAGCTTGGAATACCAACCATGATGCTTTTATATCATTTTTTGTGTTTTCTGTTTTTGTTTTCCTTTTTTTTCTGTTTTATTTGTGATTCTGCCGACATTGTCTATCAGTCAACAACCCCAAAAATGCTGGTAAGTTATTTTCAAACAGCTGTAAGATGATGCACTCCTTTTTGATTTTTGTTTGGGGTTCTTGGGTTATGGTTTTATCAGTTAAGATGCCTCTTGACTCCTTGTGCACATTTTGGAACCTTGGCCTTTTTGTTGGTCATATTTCATCCACCCACCAATGCTCCTGCTGTGTCCTGGGTTAAGGTTATGATTTGGGGTGGAGGTGAGTTTGGGACAGGATAAAGAACCCTGGGATACGAACCTTCTCTAAGAGGTGTTCCTGATTCCACTGTATTGCCTGCTAATTACTGGGAGCCAACATACTTCCCCTCCCCTGTCTGCACCTGCTACTGTAATGCCGTACTGTGACACCCTGCCATCCCATAGCTTGAGTCACACATTTTAATATTGTTCTTGACTCAGTTTGTTGTCTACTTTGCTGTTGTTTTTATAATGTGCACGTGACGAAAGCTTGTTTCTTGCATTTTGGTAATATTGTCAAGACTAAATAAGAGTTGTAAATGATCTATGGGTAGACAGTTTACACAGTTCCTTAATTGTGTAATCAGTGGAATGCAGGAAACAAGGACAAATTGTCAGTATTTGTTGTTGTGCACGCCTCATTGGCACATTTTCTCTTTATTTGGTTCACTATTCTCCAGTCACATACTTGTTTCTCACCTAGAAAGTATATATGAAGGGGGATCTCTTTTTCCTGCTTTCTGTTTATTTACTGTCTGGTTGTTACCATTTATTTTGTCTCTGATACCCACTCAATGCACGGGCGCTAGGCTGACTCCTGTCTCTGTGAATGACATTGATGCTACGCTGCTCATCTCTTTGTTCTGTTGATAGAATGACCTTGATGCTTCCTTTTCTTTTGAGTTCCTCCTTCAGTTTGTTGTTTTGTCTGTGTTGTCTTGTCACTGCCTCTTCACAACAAACGTAGCTAAGTAACTTCCACAACTTACTAGAATCACAACTGTAGGACAGTCCACAACAACAAAACATGCAAATCAATGTGTTCCCTGTGTTGTTAAAGCAGCCATTGTTCTAGCGCTTCCCTGCTTGGCTGTTGACTCAGCAGTGTAGAGCTTTCTGCTCAAGGCTGAAACAGCTGAGAGAGGCTTTCACATGGCTGCTCTGAAGGAAGACATTGATTCACATTTTTGATCCAGCTTGAATCTGCAGTTTCCTAATTGCACTAATTGTTTTCAATGAGGTGAAGTAATCTATTTGACTATTCAGTGGGAGGACAGAATCTGTGAGATGAGATGCACTTCATTTAGGTTACACACACACGCACACACACACACACACACACACACACACACACACACACACACACACACACACACTGAGAAGATATACAAGCAGTCACACTATAGCCCAGGCTAGCCCACCAGGTTTTCACCTGATATGAAGCATTAACTATAATGACCTAAAGAATATTTTCCTCCCAGATCAGCTCTTTATGTTGCCGACTCCGGTTCAGAGTTAATTGTGCTTCTGTTTCCGTGAACTCTGACCTCCGGATAAGCATTCCATCCTGAGTCCTCTGCTCCCTCTTTGGGACCTCACATCAACTTCTCTCCCCAGACAGACACGCTCATAGGCTAGCACTAAGGAGCGTTGTTAACGTGCTTTAGGTGCTGTAATGAGCATCGTGCTCCTGCCCAGTAGGAGGTATTTTCTGTGGTTTAGAAACTGTACTTTCAGATGTCCTTGTCTTGTTCTGATCATTCTTTCTTCTTTCTCTCCTGTAGTCCACCCCTCTCCACCTGGCAGCAGGGTACAACCGGGTCAGAATAGTACAGCTCCTGCTACAGCACGGTGCCGACGTACATGCAAAGGACAAAGGGTAAGTGTGTTTGTTGTTTGCATGCGCTTTAGGGTGAGTGTCGTGTTGGGAGTGTCTGTCCGTCCCCCCCAATAATGTTTCTGGAATGTTGAAGTTCACACTTTGCTGAGACACTTTATTTGGCCACCTTACCTAATGAACTTAGTTTCTAATTGCACAGTGATACAAAGGCTCTGTCCCTGTAATGACCTAATGCTGTCTGTGTTCCTTTCTCCCTCAGTGGTCTGGTTCCTCTCCACAATGCATGTTCTTATGGTCACTACGAAGTCACAGAGCTGCTGCTGAAGGTAAGAAACTCTATGTTACGTGGCGGCTATGGAAGGGAGAATCCTTTAGCTCTGGGGAGACAGAGGTCCCTGAGACAGCCGTTATTGTCAGGTGTTTTCAGAGGGGTTCGTCACAGGCCGAAAAGCCAGACCGGCTTCTCCTCCTTTGACTTCTTTCTCCCTTCACGTCGTCTTTGAGTTGGTCTTTGAGATGAAGACTCAGGACTGACTGGCATGTTTTTGGGAAGCCATCGTCACGCATCTGACGTTTCATGTCAGACATTGCGTCAGTAGTGCTGTCACACCTGGGTCGTGTTCACACTTTAAAAATACGTTTTTCTTTGCTCTTATTGAACCAGTTCGGATTTCAAAACAGAGTTTTTTTCAAAAAACATGTCTACCTGTCTGCCACTTTTTTTCCTTCACCACGTGTACGGTGTGTAACGGCCCTCTCTGTTTCCTGTTAGCATGGAGCGTGTGTGAACGCCATGGACCTGTGGCAGTTCACTCCTCTCCACGAGGCTGCCTCGAAGAACCGCGTGGAGGTGTGTTCTCTGCTGCTGAGCCACGGGGCTGACCCCACCCTGGTCAACTGTCACGGGAAGAGTGCTGTGGACATGGCCCCCACCCCGGAGCTCAAAGAGAGACTCACCTGTGAGAAAAGACATCTACTTACTAACACTCACACACCGACCGATAGACTCTCCTATGCACTCACATGCTCAAATAGTTTTTCCCTCCGATGACTTGGGAGAATAATGGAAGTCTTATGGCGTGTGTGTAAATGATGACATGGTTTTCCCCCTGTGTGTGTTGTGTAGATGAGTTTAAGGGGCACTCTCTGCTCCAGGCTGCGCGGGAAGCAGACGTGGCCAAGGCCAAGAAGTCCCTCGCTCTAGAGATCATCAACTTCAAACACCCACAGACACACGATACGGCACTGGTGAGGCACACCCCACACACACAGCACACAAACACAGCACACACACCACACAGTGTTAAATGGACTCCTCCTCCTTGTGTTGCAGCACTGTTCAGTGGCCTCTCCTCACCCAAAGCGGAAGCAGATCACAGAGCTGCTGTTACGTAAAGGTGCCAACGTCAACGAGAAGAACAAGGAGTGAGTGTCTTCCTGTTTAGCTGACCTCTGTCTGATCTCTAAACCGATCCTCTAACCACTGCTAAATCATGACGATGTTGATCCAACCCTGTGTGCGTCTGTCTGTATCTGCAGCTTCATGACCCCCCTACACGTGGCTGCTGAGAGGGCCCACAATGACATCATGGAGGTGTTGCAGAAACATGGAGCAAAGGTACAGTGTTCACCTCATCCGTCCATCCCTTCTGCCGTGCTCTCTACTGGTCTTGCTGCTTGTATCAGCAAAAGCGTCAAGTTCAATGGAATATACTTCATCGGAGTGTAAATCTGCAGCCGTCTGAGTGAACCCAAACCCTGTGAGATGGGATGTTTTTCTAACTAAAAAAAGGCAGAGATCTCTCTCCTCGGTGTCCGGGTGGGTCTGAAGTTACCAGTTGTTTTAGAGCTCAGTCATTTATAGTATTATTGAGACCAACGACAGGACGGACTGGGGGAAAGACTGTCCTCCTGGCCGATCAACTGCCTGGTTCTGAGAGCTCCATCAGATAAAAATGAGCAGATGGATGGAGTGTTCAGAGCCTGCCAGTCCCCCCCCCTGAAGAGCCCATCCTCACCTTCACAGGCGGTCCTTCCCTCATGCAGACCTAGTGAAAGACGCGTACCAGTTCCACAATGTTTAAAAGCCAGACAGCCACTAAAGAGAATCCTCTTGATAGCTTCCCTTGATGGAATTCTCTCAATAGCCTGAGTTGTGTGTTATATTACTTTCTAAAGAAAGACGTCGGAGACGGACATGAGAGAGGCTCCTGGGTGCTTTTGACAGCACCATTCGTTGATTATCTATCCAGAGAAGAGAAGCCCCCAAACAGTGGTATTTTGACTGTCATGTCTGGGCTTGTCTTATTCATAGTTATAAGGGGAGGTAGCTATCCCCCACAGAGGCCCAGCTGGTTAGGGAGCATGACAGATGGAACAGACATCGAAAGGTAAACCGCAGCACTTCCCTGCCTGCGCAGGCAGCCTGTTAAACTCGCTGCCGGTATATGGTGTGAAAATGGCAGATTTGATCACTTATAAGCGCCTATATTAGAACGCATTGGCTGCGCAGTAACATGCTATACATGTTACAGGGTCTCCGAGTCCAAGTGTGCATGTAATTTACAGTATCAATGTTTATGACCGCTATGTTTGATGTGCAGTTACAAGGATGACATGTCAAAACCTGGGTTGCTCTGAACAGAATTAGCCTATGTTTTGTCATGCTGTGAAGAGAATTAGCCCAAAACACACACCTGAATGCACTCATGACTCTATTCTATGTGCACCAAATTTACTACCGTTTCTCCGAAGGGCGTTGTGTAGGGCCCTAAAAAATAAGTTTCTTTTTTTGTGTGTGATTCCGTTCATTTTTTTTCTTCTGTTTTCCCCGGGGGAGTTTTCTTCTGTTTTTTTTGCTCTCAAAATCACACGTATTTATAGAAAAACAACAACATTTGGTGTTCTAAGTCCACATCAATGCTTAGATACATCAGGAGACCACTTGAGGTCTAGGAAAAATATATAAACATTGGGGTGAATTGAACCTTTTAAAGCAAGTGCACACCAGCAAGCGCTCATGTGATTGTTGAGTTTGCATAACAAATGGCCACTGGATTGATGCAAATAATCATGATGTCATTCTGCCAGGTAGGCGTGGGCTACTAAGTAGTTAGCATTTAATTGAGAAGGTATTTGGGAAAGCCTTTCCATCTCTACCAAAAGGTTATTATTAGCGTCATCGCTAACGGCTACACAAAGTGTAGACCTGCGCGCGCACTGCTCATTCCCGTGCCGTTTCAGAAGTTGCAGGAAAATACAAATCACTGAAGCATTTTGTTAATGTCTTTTTGATTTACTTGGGCAAATGAATGAGTTTTCTTATAAGTTCAATACATTTAGTTGATTTCCTATTGAGTTTAATACATTTTTTGAATATTATTTCTTAACATTTTTATGTCTGGATTCCATGATTCCATCCACATTGTCTGCAGTGCCGAGCCCAACTTTCGAAAGCGTGACAGTGTAACATGGTATTTTCTAAGTTAGCTAGTCATGTTGGCAATAGAACAAGCATTCAAATTATGCCCCTCCGACCCAGATTGCGATTTATAATGGACCGTTCTTGGATTGCGTAAACAACAACAGTGATTCAGTGATGGTGGGGACGCAGGGCTGTGTTCCAAACAAAACAGTACGGATGTCCTTGCTCTAGTTCCTCAACGGCACAGCTAGGGGAGCTCAAGAAAGCACCTTTTATAGTTAAAGGCTCTCTTCTTTGAGTCAGAAAAGTGCACTGGAATGACTTAGGAACTGTGCATACTTTGGAGATGTGTGTGACCACTTGGAGACACCAGTGAGACCTCTCACTCAAACCCTTTCATTTTTGGTCTTTTATGTTGAACCTAGCCCACATTTTCTATGAATATTGTTCTTGTCTTACTGAATATATCCAGAGGCCTTTCAGATTTCGCAACAAATGCTGCGAAAAGCACAGTAAATATCAAATGAGCTCTGTTGTCCTCACCTTTTGGTCTGATCATTTCCCTGTAATCTCTCTTCAATTTCTACCATGATTATGCTTCTCATATTTATTTTGTTGGAAGCATTTCAATTTGGCCCTATTCAAAGAGGCCAATTCCCATGAGTGTGCAGGGTTAACAAGTGAAGTCGAGCAGCGCCTGGTATTGGAGTTTTGCTGCTGTGCTCTGATCAGTGGGTCTGTGGGGAGCAGCGCTGTGGTGTGTGTATGTTCTAAGCAGAGCCTCCCCTTTCATTTGGAGTTGTACAATCGGTAATGAATCGAAATGAGGATATCCCAGGAGCTAAGGGAAACGAAGACAAGGCAGAATAAATAAAAGTCAGGCAGGAAGTAATCTCAGACTTGAAACACTCGGCTCTGGTACACAATTGTACAGGGGGACGAGCATACATTTATATACACGTACATGTGCAGTTGACCTTCCAAACACACACAAACACAAACACACACACACACAATAACACTATCTCTCCCAGTTCCTGCTCGGTGCTGATAGTCTCTGAAGAGCTCCAGTAGCCCGAGGGCTCGGCTGATTAATTATTGTTTGTGTTCATTTCAAAATGCGGGAATTTAGTCGCACAGCTCAATCCCCACAACTCCTCTCCCTCTCCTCACTCACTCTTTCCTGCTCTCCCTCCCTCTCTCCCTCCCTCTCTCAGATGAATGCACTGGACACCTTGGGGCAGACAGCCCTGCACCGTGCTGCAATGGCGGGACACCTCCAGACCTGCAGGCTGCTGTTGAGCTACGGAGCAGACGCCTCCATCCTCTCACTGCAGGGCTTCACCGCCTCACAGATGGGCAACGAGGCCGTGCAGCAGATACTCGATGGTACGGAGAGCGAGAGGGCGTGTGCGTGTTACTCTAAGACACTGGTTGGTGATACTGTGACGTTGTACTTCTCTCTCTCCCCCAGAAAATGTACCAGTGAGGAACTCTGACGTAGACTATCGGCTCCTAGAGGCAGCTAAAGCTGGAGACCTGGACACTGTGAAGGTAGGATTCTCATTTAAGACAGTGTGTGTGTGTGTGTGTGTGTGTGTGTGTGTGTGTGTGTGTGTGTGTGTGTGTGTGTGTGTGTGTGTGTGTGTGTGTGTGTGTGTGTGTGTGTGTGTGTGTGTGTGTGATCCCTACTATAGGTATAGCTAGCTGACTCACAGGAAAAAAAAGAATGCTAATAAGCAAGTTTACATGACATGCCCAGAACCCGTTGATATGGAAACTGTTATTTGATTTTCTGCTACTCCGTGTTCTGGTGTATGAACTCACTGGACTGCGTCGCCTTCAGCTCAAGATATTCTGAGAATGTTTTTGAAAACTTGCCAGTTTCATCACGGCTGCTTTGGCCGGTTTGATCTGAACTAGGCTTTGGTCTCACAGCTCACACTAATACTCTCATTCTGCCTGCAGACAGCTTGTGCTGCTGTCAGAATGTTGAGTGTGTCACTCTTTAGACTGCTTCTCTCGCTCCCCCACTCTGTGTGTGTGCACTTCACACGCGTGTGTTACCATGCTCTCTGCAGACTTCCTGTGCCACTGTCACAATGTAAAGTGTAAACTCTCTCTCTCTCTCTCTCTCTCTCTCTCTCTCTCTCTCTCTCCTTGCAGTCGCTGTGCTCTCCACAGAATGTGAATTGTCGGGACCTGGAGGGTCGTCACTCCACGCCGCTGCACTTCGCCGCCGGCTACAACCGTGTGGCGGTGGTGGAGTACCTGCTGCATCATGGGGCCGACGTCCACGCTAAAGACAAGGGGTGAGTCTTTCTTGGCTGGCTGGCTAGTTGTCTTTCTGTAGCCGTCTTGTTTGCTCAGGAATCTATATGTCTGTCTATCACCTTCGGTCTCAGCAGTGATTTCATCTCCTCCGCTCCACCACTCCACCCCACCCCCCCCCCAGATGATATAGAATCTCTATCAAAGATGTTATCGCTCTGTTGTTTCCTCAGGCTATGTCTCTTATATTAGACCCAAGACATTTCAGAGTAGGGAGAAGCTCATCACTTTCTAACCCTCACTCCTCTGTGTCTCCCTTTGCTCTCTCCCTTTTTCTCCCTCTCTATCTCTCTTTCTATCCTCTCTCTCCCTCCCCCTCTCTGTGCAGAGGTCTGGTGCCCCTGCACAACGCCTGCTCCTACGGTCACTACGAGGTGGCTGAGTTGCTGGTGAGACACGGGGCGTCGGTGAACGTAGCAGACCTGTGGAAGTTCACCCCTCTCCACGAGGCAGCAGCCAAGGGCAAATATGAGATCTGCAAGCTGCTCCTCAAGGTATGTCCTGCAACTGGGTGTCTAAAACCGAGTTAGTCAGTCCCCTCAGTCTCTGCAGACTGTCACACGCTTTCTCAACCTCTCTCTGTCTCACTCCATCTCTCTCTCTCTCTCTCTCTCTCCCCCTCTCTCTCTGTTTTAAGCCCTTTTTTACGAAGAGGTACTGTAGAAAGTCATAACGCTTCACTATTAGAATTTTACCACATGTTAAAGCCCAGTGGTAGTTATACTGTTTATTACGGCTGAATAGCGGACAGGAACACCACTTGTGTTTTATGGGCTTTTTTTCCATTAGATCTCCGGTGATGAAAACATCACTCGAGAAGGGTGTTTTAAAGTCGCTTAGAGACGGGCCGTTGTAAGCGGCAAAGGTCTCATAGACTTCAATGGGGGTAGGGCGGCAAAACGCAAGAAGTTTTGCAAGCGCCGCTGTTTGTGAACGGTGCCGCTGGCTCGAGCGCCCGTAAGATGAAATAGCCCGAAGTTTTGAGCGGCCAACGCGCATGGTTGACCAATTAGCAGAGTTCATCTTGTCGACCAATCAAACAATGTTTTAATGACAACATATGAGCAGACAACAACCGGGACCACTGGTCTCTACACGCGGTAGGCGGATCTTCTTTCGTTTTCAGTTGCCATTTTACCGTGGCCCGTGTGTAAGCACCTTTTTATGGTTTTGTTCATCATTAGTGTTAAGCAGGTCCAATTGATGTGAGTTCTAAAATCATAAGGACCTCAGAAACATGTGCGTCTGAGCTGTGAGCTGGGGAGTTATTTTTGGTAAGAACGCCAAGAGCTGCTGGAACGTGTTATTTCCCACCTCATGGTTAGAGGGACAAGTGTTGCATTGAACTTGATGCACATGATAAGAAATGACTCCGTCACCTCAATCATCAACTGAGACAATTTCTATCTAAAGAGAGCTTCTGAACCATTTCAAAATGTCTTCTCGAAGGCACGATGGTCTCACTTTGGCATCTAAGCAGCCATGGATTCACCCACCACCAAAACTCTGCCTAACTGCAGCAGCCAAGAGGCATACTTCCTTCCGTATCTATTTGGACAGTGAAGCTAAAATAACAAATGTGGCTCTACACTCCAGCATTTTGGATTTGAGATCAAATGTTTCATATGACGCGACAGTACAGCATGTCACTTTTTATTTGAGGGAATATTCATACATATCTGTTTTACCGTTTAGAAATGAAAGCTCTTTATGTATCTTGTCTGCCTATTCGAAGATGTCATAAGTATTATGACAAATTCCCTTACAGGGTATTAAAGTAGTCAAAAAGTTTAGCATTTGGGTCCCATATTCCTATCACCCAATGATTACATCAAGCTTGCGACTCTACAAACTCGTTGGATTCATTTGCATTTGTTTGGAGTTATGTTTTTTTCCCAATAGGAACTTTTGATTTGATCTCAAATCCATTTGATCTCAAATCCAAAATGCTGGAGTATAGAGCCAAATGTAAAAATGTAGCTTCACAGTTCAAATATATAGAGAAGAGTCTATATTCAGTGTTTTTCCTTAGCAATCTATGACAAGCCTCTGCTCTGGTGGTCCCCTCAGCATGGGGCGGACCCGACCAAGAAGAACCGTGACGGCAACACTCCTCTGGACATGGTGAAGGAGGGGGACACGGACATCCAGGATCTGCTGAGAGGAGACGCTGCCCTGCTGGACGCTGCGAAGAAGGGCTGTCTGGCCCGCGTCCAGAAACTCTGCAGCCCAGAGAACATCAACTGTAGAGACACACAGGGACGCAACTCCACCCCCCTGCACCTTGCAGGTAAGACTGGCCACCAAGACATAGCCATGGGTACATAGACCCATCTAGTTTGACGTCTGTTACTGGAGTTCTGTTAACAATTATCAATGGCTGTTATACTTGTCAAAAGGGCCAGATTTGATGAATAGCTTACTCAAATCCAATTTTATTTGGCACATGCTTCGTAAACAACAGGTGTAGACTAACGGTGAAATGCTTGCTTACGGGTCCTTTTCCCACAATGCGCAGTTAAAGATAAAACATACAAATTGTGACACAAGGACAAAATACACGGTGAAATGATGGCAGATACGTTAAGATCAGCGTTTTTTTTAAACACACACCAAATGGTCACGAGCCAATAAGACAGCTCCCATCCACTGCAGCAGTTACATGCCATACCACGTCTAGTGTAACCTCATGGAAGCCACTGTATTTTCAAGCCAGTCGTAAGTGGGATTCTAGATTCCCGCAGTGTGTGTATATAGGTCCGAATGGTCACGCAGTGCGTGTAGCCAGATGGCCAGGGCTGTTGGACAAGTCTGCCCTCCCTGTGCCCGTGGAAGGCCGTGGCTCAGTGGAGGGGGGACAACAGATGGGTGAGGGTGAACAAACAGTCACAGGAGGCAACCGGGAACGGACCTGGGCTGGGACAACAGTCAACGGCTGACCTGACACAAACCTCACACCACACCATGTGTTTACTACAGTATGGCCTCTCTCTAGGTGGCGGATGATCAGGACAGACGCCCCTCGTCTCATGCGCTCACACACTTTCTACCGCAGCTTGATTTCACAGTTAAATGAGCAACTTTCGACCACACTGCAGAAATGAAGATTGTGTGTGTCTGTCTGTGTGTGTGTGTGGTGATTCAACCGTTTAATTACGTTTACATGCAATACTACCACTTAAACTTAGTGTCTCTAGTCTATCATTCACTTCCATTCTGCTAACTAGAGGTCCGTGCTGCAGTGAAGGTTTCGGAGGTCTTTAGTCTCCATAACACGGCAGCTCAATTATCTCCCCCAGCAGAACATTAAGTCCAATCAAACACCCTGCTGCTGGGAGAGATGTGTGTGTTTAGTAGTGTAAGAAGTGTGTGTCTATGTGCCAGACAGACATCTCCCCTCATGTTCACACCGTGAAGAGCTGAGAGGAGCGAGAGACCTAATCTATGAGAATGACTTTGATTAGCGGTCTCCTCATTAAAGTAGCAGTGAGAGAGTCTGAGAGTGTAAGAGACGCACCCGCCCAGAGCCGTGTGTGGATCGGCATCGGGCTGCAGCTAATAATGAGTGTTAATTAGACTGGGTCCTGGAGGGGAGTCAACTAGAGGGAACAGTGTGCTCACCGTGCCTCCAACACACCGCCGCGGAACTGATTTCTGGATTTCTGCTCAATTTCTCACACCATAAATTGCTGCAGTGGTATAGGGTCACTTCTCCTTTGAAGCTGAGCTCGTTTGAGACCTTGAAAGAATACTGAGAAGGAGAGAGAGAGAGGGAGAGAGAGGTAGGAAGAGAGGGATTGAGATACCAGTGTCAGATGGAACACAGCCCCATGGTGCCAGGGGTAATCCATTTTGCACCATTTTCCTCGCAAAGGTCTCTGAAAAGTTTTGGCTGACCAAATGAGGCATTCATGGCAATACATATGAGCACATTTTGGTGTCTGCATTAACCCATTGTGTTTGCGTTCCCCCCCCCCCCCCCCCCCCCCCCCACCAGCTGGCTACAATAACCTGGAGGTAGCAGAGTACCTGTTGGCGCATGGAGCTGATGTCAACGCCCAGGACAAGGGGGGCCTCATCCCCCTCCACAACGCTGCCTCTTACGGGGTGAGTGCCATAATCTCACCCCCCCCCCCCCCCCCCCCTCTTCTCCAATCCATGGAGCACAGCCCAAAAAGTGGACTATTACTTATAACACCAGTGTGCCAATGACATTTACTGAGCCAATCAGAGCTCCTCTCTACTCGTGTTCCCCTACACGGCCTCTCTGTGCTCCCTGCTTATACCAAACACTCTGTTGTGTTCCTTAGTGTGACACATTGTGTCGGGCGTGTAAATGTTGTGCTGTAGAGGTCCCTCCAAGGCCGAAGAAGCTCATCAACTTTTCATACAACACTGCGTTTCATCATTCATTTAGTAGGGAAGCACTGCCGTGGCCTATTGAGGGAGGCGCTTTGTGAACACTGGCTGATATGGAGATGATACGGAGAGTGAGAGAGAGAGCGCACAGCAGCACTGACAGGAAACACAACCTCGGTCTAAATCAAACAAGCAAAATAAATGTCCAAGCCACAACCAAACCTTCTCCCACCCGAAATCAAACACATTCTCAGGGACAAGCCACAACCAAACCCTCTCCCACCCTAAATCAAACACATTCTCAGGGACAAGCCACAACCAAACCCTCTCCCACCCTAAATCAAACACATGCTCAGGGACAAGCCACAACCAAACCCTCTCCCACCCTAAATCAAACACATTCTCAGGGACAAGCCACAACCAAACCCTCTCCCACCCTAAATCAAACACATTCTCAGAGACAAGCAACAACCAAACCCTCTCCCACCCTAAATCAAACACATTCTCAGGGACAAGCCACAACCAAACCCTCTCCCACCCTAAAACAAACACATTCTCAGGGACAAGCCACAACCAAACCCTCTCCCACCCTAAATCAAACACATTCTCAGAGACAAGCAACAACCAAACCCTCTCCCACCCTAAATCAAACACATTCTCAGGGACAAGCCACAACCAAACCCTCTCCCACCCTAAAACAAACACATTCTCAGGGACAAGCCACAACCAAACCCTCTCCCACCCTAAATCAAACACATTCTCAGGGACAAGCCACAACCAAACCCTCTCCCACCCTAAATCAAACACATGCTCAGGGACAAGCCACAACCAAACCCTCTCCCACCCTAAATCAAACACATTCTCAGGGACAAGCCACAACCAAACCCTCTCCCACCCTAAATCAAACACATTCTCAGGGACAAGCCACAACCAAACCCTCTCCCACCCTAAATCAAACACATTCTCAGGGACAGCTCTGACCATTGCGACGACACAGATAGGGAAACTTGGCCATTTGTTAAGCTAATAGGCAGTCCAAATGTTCGTTGTTTGTGTTCTTTATGCCATTTAGTCCAGTAGTAGTGTGTAGGGGCCTGGTGACATGATTAGGCCCAAGCAGGAAGCTCGGAGCAGGCTGTTTTACGTAACAGTCCTGGGTTATGGGATGGCTCTCAGTCCAGTCCAGCACCTGCTACCCTTGGCATGGTTCCTGAGAACTGCTCCTGCTGCACAACTATCTGCCTGTGTGCTGCTCTGACTTCCACTGTGTAGGTGTGGAGTGTGTGCTCCTTAGGCCCATGGGTCAGCTGGTTGCTGGCAGGCCTTGGTTGACCTTGACTGGTCCTGTCCGTCTATATTCCATAGGGCCACTGTGTGGGTGTGCGTGACAGTGTGTGGTGATGATGAAATGTCAGTGGGCTCGGCTCAACACTGAGGTGATCACAGAACACTAGAAACGTCAGATAGACGTTGATAGGGTTTCTAAGTTCTCGCTTTCACTAAGTTAAGTCATTGAACGGATTCACTCTGTCATTCACTGAAGGATTTGTTTCTTTCGGGTCATTCAGATTTGAGCCTAACGCGTCCCTGTTGTTTCTCCCGCAGCACGTGGATATAGCTGCTCTCCTGATCAAGCACAACACGTGTGTGAACGCTACAGATAAGTGGGCCTTCACCCCCCTCCACGAGGCGGCTCAGAAAGGCCGGACCCAGCTGTGTGCTCTGCTATTGGCCCACGGAGCTGACCCTACAATGAAGAACCAGGAGGGACAGACGCCACTGGACCTGGCTACGGTACACACACACGCACACACACTTGTAATTACCTCCGGTAAATGGCCTCTCACAAAGTTACTCTGCCCTTTAATACTGGAATACACAACCGTAGCTTGTTAGGATTTCCATCGTGTTCTGATATTGAGACGTAATTAACTTTAGGCAATTAAGACCTTCCTTCAGATGAATGCGATAGATGGTTACTGTGTAAATCAATGAACATGTTTATCATAGTATCCTCATTACATGTCTGTTTTTTGTCTCCTCTGTCTCAGGCTGATGACATCAGAGCGCTGCTGATTGATGCCATGCCTCCAGACGCCCTACCCAGCTGCTTCAAGCCTCAGGCCACGGTGGTCAGCGCCTCGGTGGTCAGCGCCTCGGTGGTCAGCGGCTCGGTGGTCAGCGGCTCGGTGGTCAGCGCCTCGGTGGGCAGCGGCTCGGTGGGCAGCGGCTCGGTGGGCAGTGCAGCGGACATCTCTCCGGCATCTACGCCATCCTGCCTGTCTGCAGCCAGCAGCATAGACAACCTGGCCAATCCCCTGAGTGAGCTCACTGTGGCTGGAGCCACCGGGCCTGCAGACGGAGCCGCCGGGTCCGACAGGAAGGAAGGACAGCGTACGTAACCCTTCCGTCTTTTATATATCACAGATAGAATATAATTCAACTTTCTATACAGCCTAGGATGGACATTTTCCCTCGGCATCACCATACAAGGTAGGCCATCAATGTAAAAATAAAGACTCTCATAATACGGCAATACGTATGAAAAAGAGTTAGTCTGATTTGTCTGAGTAGACCGTATTTAAGCCGTCATTTGACACATTGTCTGTTTTGTGTTGTATTCAACAGCCATCTTAGACATGAACATCAGCCAGTTCCTGAAAAGCTTGGGGTTGGAGCACCTGCGCGACATCTTCCAGAGGGAACAGGTAAATGCACGTATCCTAGTGGTCCCTGTACAAGCCAATCACTTTTACTGTTGCCCATTCATACACCTCCGTCACTCACGTCACAAGTCTAAAAAGCTCAACCCTCAATCACTCTGTCATCTGTGCCGCTCTGTCTGCAGCTGGCCTTTTTACTGGACCTTCAGATCGTCAGTCAGTCAGTCAGTAGTATTACTTGCCCCCTTATGCATAGACAGATAATCTCAGACAGGCTGAAATCAGACTTCACCGTGTTGCATGGCCAGACACTATGAAATTTCCCTCATGCTGCAGAGCAGGCTGCACTCTCTCTCTCCCTCTCTCTCCCTCCCTCTCCCCCTGTCTCTTTCTCTGCCTGTGTCTGCAGCAGCTCAAAGTGCCCCGTGTCTCCGGCAGGGTAGTTTAGACTGACCTCTTCATCCCACCACTGATTGATTTTAGGGGGATGTTGGGTTCCACGCTGAGCGGCGTGTGGTGTTAGGGGTGTGGGGACGACATGTCAGGTGAAATCAGGCTGGGGACATGGTAGCCATGCTGGAACGGAGAGGGATCTCATTTGCACATAGATGAGCAGAGGGATCCCTGCAGCGAGGGAACGGGAGTGAGGAGCGAGGAGGGAGGTCAGGAGAGGAGAGCAAATCAGACCTTATTCAACCTTCCGGTCTCTCCTAAAGACAAGTTCAGAATCAGAGCAGCCAGGCCAGGAAAGGAAAGAAAGAAGTTACATGAAGGAAGGGGTTTACTGCTAAAGGAAAAAGTTCCAGTCTTTCAGATGTAGAGAAGCTTATGAGATGAAAGTGGAGTGGTTTGTTCTCGTACCAGATTGGTTTTTGGTTCCTCACCATTATCACAGCATTACAGATTCCGCTCCAGCTGTTGATTGTTTTGTTCTATATTTTTATTTTTGTTTTATTTTTAATCCCAGCCCCCGTCGCGCAGTTGGCCTTTTGGTAGGCCGTCATTGTAAATAAGAATTTGTTCTTAAATGACTTGCCTAGTTAAATAAAGGTTAAATAACATATTACCACAAGCCTGTCCTCCCTAATTAAAGTGACACCAACCTCCTGTGCTGCATTATCACATCTGTATGTGAGTCACACGTGGGGGGTTCTTTTTCCTGATTGATTAGACAGGGCCAGCGGCCCGGGTGTCAGTGTGTGACAGACCTGTCTTACTTGTGATGTATAGCCAAGGAGGAGGCTATTTGAGATTGGGAGTGTCCGAGAGAGAAGAGGTGATTCAGTCTTAGAGGATATATGCTCAGGGAATAGAAATTATGAAGTGTGTACCCCACACACAGTCACTAACCTACCCCACACTCACACCACGGCCTCTTCGTAGTTTCTCTGTATTACACTCTCTATGTGATTGTGTGAGCGTTTGTTTGTCCATATCTGAAGGTTTGTTTTTGGTGAGATGATGCTGTGTTAAGGATGAGGATTCTCCAGTGTTGTTGATCGGTGAATATGCATTTGAGTAGTGAGTTACCCATTTAAACCCCTCTCTTCTCCTCAACCACTGGCTAAGTTTATCCCTGCACTGGCCGGATGAGTGAGGGTTTACACAGACCGAGAGGGAGAGAGACGGCTCTAAACCATATCTTGTCATATCTTGGTAGAAATGGGTCATGGTATGCTGCAGGGCTAGAAATGGTGGCCAGCAAGTACATTTAACCAGAGAACTAAGATAAATCTAAGATTTTTTTCTGGAATTTGTTGATATTCTTCATTCCAAATGTCACATTATTTGTAGCAGTCTGTGACTTGCTATTCTCTGCACTGTCACTGTCTCTTGGTTCTAATGATATTATGATTGGATGCATTGTTTTGGAGAGCCACTCCGATTTGCTGTGTTTAGGATGCTCTGTCTCTGCTCCTGTTTTTGATTGGCTGATTGTTCTGTTTCCGTGCAGATTACGCTGGACGTCCTGGCCGATATGGGCCACGAGGAGCTGAAGGAGATTGGGATCAACGCCTACGGTCACCGCCACAAACTCATCAAAGGCATGGAGAGACTCCTGGGAGGACAGCAAGGTCAGAGAGCCAGATCTCAGCCAAGAATACTGCCAGCTGGATCGTTTTCCTTTCATCTCATCCCTTATTGATTTCATATTTAAGAACTCTCTTATACAGTACATAGTGGCTTAATTGGCCACACTGGCTTAATCACGAGAGTTTAAGGTTATTTAGGAGGACTGTTTAACATCTTGTGAAGTAATACGACACATGCACACTGCTGCTTACCCATACCCAATGTCTCTCAGTACAGCCTGCTACTCAGAGGACACCACCTTTAGCTCTGTTATTGTGGTTTCTCGTGGAGTTCGACAAATGTATTGAAGTGTCACTCCACTATGACGCAGTAATACAAAAGACAGATTTTTACAAATATTTTGAAACCACATTGTGGACCACTCAAAGTGAGTTGAGACACTGAAAACAAACATAGTCAAACATGGGCCAGGCGTCGTCTATACTACACTACTACATCTTCTATGTATGCATAAAACAAGTACAGTGGACAAAAGGTCAATTAGGCAATTTATAGAGAAACGTCTTCGTTGGAGGATAAGGTAGTGGGCTTTGGTGCGGGTATTTACATTGTTACCTGATACAATTTCACATGATTAATTCTTTTCATATGCTGTGTTCTCGTCCCTCTGCTCCAGGTGCTAACCCGTACCTCACGTTCCACTGTGCCAGTCAGGGTACGGTGCTCATAGACCTGGCCACTGACGATAAGGAGTTCCAGTCTGTAGAGGAGGAGGTATGTGCTATAACTATAGCTCTCCTCTACCATGTGAACACTGCAGACGTAGCTCTGGTTTGATCCGGGGGGCTACTTGCTCAGTCGGCAGCGCAACGACACAGATCATTTCCTCAATCAAACGGACAATCGGAAACAGGCCTTCGTTCATTTAGATTCTATCAGTGTTAGAAGTGGACATGGTAGACTTAGGAGAAGTGAGGACATCGGACCAAAAGCTCTGTCATGACAGCTCTGTCTTTACCGTCCTCACAGTTGCAAAGTACGATCCGAGAGCACCAGGACGGGGGCAACGCAGGTGGGGTCTTCAGCAGGTACAACATCCTAAAGGTGAGTCGTAGGCGTCTGGAGAGGAGACGACCTCCCCAAATCCCTATTCCTCCTCAATAAACACCTCTCTAATAACACTGGTAATAAGACTGGAAGATTTGTCCGTCTGTAGATCCAGAAGGTGGTGAATAAGAAGTTGAGGGAGAGGTATTCGCACAGACAGAAAGAGATCGCTGACGAAAACCACAACCACCACAACGAGCGTATGCTCTTCCACGGTAGTTTTTCATTTTCCCAGTACCTCTACCATTTACCTATCATTTCTGTTGAAGAGAGACAATTCTCTTACAACTTTTGTTTCTGAATGAGGGTTGCCCCCCCCCCCCCCCCCCCCCCCCCCACTCTTCCTCTGCCAGGCTCTCCATTCATCAACGCCATCATCCATAAGGGTTTTGACGAGCGGCATGCCTACATCGGGGGCATGTTCGGCGCGGGCATCTATTTTGCAGAGAACTCCTCCAAGAGTAACCAGTACGTGTACGGGATAGGAGGGGGCACGGGCTGCCCCACTCACAAAGACCGCTCCTGCTACGTCTGCCACAGGTCAGACTCACTCCAGACGTTCCTTAATGATGTGTGATGTGTAGCCTGTTCTGCAAGCAGTTGGCTGTGTGTATGCTGCTGTTTCTAATCCATCTGGTGTTGTGTATTGCAGCCAGTGGTATGTGATCTTCTGATGTGTGTGTTATGAAGGATCTCAAGTTGTGTGTAATGTTCTGGCGTGTGTTAAGTTGTTTATTACAGGCAGTTGTGTGTTTTGTTCTAATATGTGTGTGTGTTGGGTTGTTGTGTGTTGCAGGCAGTTGTTGTTCTGCAGGGTGACCCTGGGTAAGTCCTTCCTCCAGTTCAGTGCCATGAAGATGGCCCACGCCCCCCCTGGACACCACTCTGTGATTGGCCGGCCCAGCGTCAATGGACTGGCCTACGCAGAGTACGTAATCTACAGAGGAGAACAGGTCAGTCTAACACATACACACACCTTTCACAAGAGCCATGGTTCCACAGTGCACGTCTGTCGAAAAGCACATACTGTAGATGTGTTGACTGTATGGTTGATGTTTATAATGACAATGACTGTCCTCTCCCACTGTATTCCTCAGGCGTACCCAGAGTACCTAATCACATATCAGATCCTGAAGCCAGAGAGCACACCCTCATCCACAGCCGGAGAAGAACAGAAGTCCTAGTCCAGACTGATCCAGACCAACTCACACCCACCTTTACTGGGAAAGAACCAACCACAGAGACTCTTACCAGAAACACTTCACACATTCTGGGCTAAGCCGGGACAAACCCCAGCCCCTTAACTCAACTCTACACCAATGGAAAGATTTCTTTCCTCCACTTCTTTTTTGTTGTTCCATTTCACTATAAACAACCAGTTTCTCACAACCACCACCCATTTATTCCTTCCTCATCCTACTTCAGTGTTTACATGAAAATGTTGCCTTCCCGGGGAATCGTCTCTCGAGTCATGTTGTCGCCCCCTAGTGCCCATCTCCCAGTCTCTCGCTCATGGTTGCCCTTTGTTGTCACTGGTTAAGGCCAAATAGAGAGAACCAAGTGGATAATGGTTAGGTCAGACATTGGGACTCAAAGCTCATTGGTTAGTGGTTAAGGTTAGAGATGGGGACTCACAGCTCATTGGTTAGTGGTTAAGGTTAGAGATGGGGACTCACAGCTCATTGGTTAGTGGTTAAGGTTAGAGATGGGGACTCACAGCTCATTGGTTAGTGGTTAAGGTTAGAGATGGGGACTCACAGCTCATTGGTTAGTGGTTAAGGTTAGAGATGGGGACTCACAGCTCATTGGTTAGTGGTTAAGGTTAGAGATGGGGACTCACAGCTCATTGGTTAGTGGTTAAGGTTAGAGATGGGGACTCACAGCTCATTGGTTAGTGGTTAAGGTTAGAGATGGGGACTCACAGCTCATTGGTTAGTGGTTAAGGTTAGAGATGGGGACTCACAGCTCATTGGTTAGTGGTTAAGGTTAGAGATGGGGACTCACAGCTCATTGGTTAGTGGTTAAGGTTAGAGATGGGGACTCACAGCTCATTGGTTAGTGGTTAAGGTTAGAGATGGGGACTCACAGCTCATTGGTTAGTGGTTAGGGTTAGAGATGGGGACTCACAGCTCATTGGTTAGTGGTTAGGGTTAGAGATGGGGACTCACAGCTCATTGGTTAGTGGTTAAGGTTAGAGATGGGGACTCACAGCTCATTGGTTAGTGGTTAAGGTTAGAGATGGGGACTCACAGCTCATTGGTTAGTGGTTAAGGTTAGAGATGGGGACTCACAGCTCATTGGTTAGTGGTTAAGGTTAGAGATGGGGACTCACAGCTCATTGGTTAGTGGTTAAGGTTAGAGATGGGGACTCACAGCTCATTGGTTAGTGGTTAGGGTTAGAGATGGGGACTCACAGCTCATTGGTTAGTGGTTAAGGTTAGAGATGGGGACTCACAGCTCATTGGTTAGTGGTTAAGGTTAGAGATGGGGACTCACAGCTCATTGGTTAGTGGTTAGGGTTAGAGATGGGGACTCACAGCTCATTGGTTAGTGGTTAAGGTTAGAGATGGGGACTCACAGCTCATTGGTTAGTGGTTAAGGTTAGAGATGGGGACTCACAGCTCATTGGTTAGTGGTTAAGGTTAGAGATGGGGACTCACAGCTCATTGGTTAGTGGTTAAGGTTAGAGATGGGGACTCACAGCTCATTGGTTAGTGGTTAGGGTTAGAGATGGGGACTCACAGCTCATTGGTTAGTGGTTAAGGTTAGAGATGGGGACTCACAGCTCATTGGTTAGTGGTTAAGGTTAGAGATGGGGACTCACAGCTCATTGGTTAGTGGTTAAGGGTTAGAGATGGGGACTCACAGCTCATTGGTTAGTGGTTAAGGTTAGAGATGGGGACTCACAGCTCATTGGTTAGTGGTTAAGGTTAGAGATGGGGACTCACAGCTCATTGGTTAGTGGTTAAGGTTAGAGATGGGGACTCACAGCTCATTGGTTAGTGGTTAGGGTTAGAGATGGGGACTCACAGCTCATTGGTTAGTGGTTAAGGTTAGAGATGGGGACTCACAGCTCATTGGTTAGTGGTTAGGGTTAGAGATGGGGACTCACAGCTCATTGGTTAGTGGTTAAGGTTAGAGATGGGGACTCACAGCTCATTGGTTAGGGTTAGAGATGGGGACTCACAGCTCATTGGTTAGTGGTTAAGGTTAGAGATGGGGACTCACAGCTCATTGGTTAGTGGTTAAGGTTAGAGATGGGGACTCACAGCTCATTGGTTAGTGGTTAAGGTTAGAGATGGGGACTCACAGCTCATTGGTTAGTGGTTAGGGTCTGTGATGAGGACCTGTGCCAGTCTGCCTTTACCTGAGTGTTAGCTGCCCTAATGAAGCCTGGCAGAGGCTCCTCTACCTATCCCTCAGACAGGGATAGAGATTAGGGGGGGTGTAGTAGTGCATATACTAGCCTCACTCCAAGCCATGTGTCTTCAACAAGCCTGGCAAGAGAAGCTGCAGTATACAGACCCCGGACACAGATCATGTGTTACTAAAAAGACAACCAATGGCCTCTCTCTTTCCTCTCCAGCACACTAATATTTTAAGCAAAAAAACTCATAAAAGCATTAGACCTCATTTATGATATTAGCTCTGTATTATTTTGTGATATTTTCATGTTGGTTTTACGTTATTGTTTTCAATCAATCAATCAATCAATTTTATTTTATATAGCCCTTCGTACATCAGCTAATATCTCGAAGTGCTGTACAGAAACCCAGCCTAAAACCCCAAACAGCTAGTAATGCAGGTGTAGAAGCACGGTGGCTAGGAAAAACTCCCTAGAAAGGCCAAAACCTAGGAAGAAACCTAGAGAGGAACCAGGCTATGAGGGGTGGCCAGTCCTCTTCTGGCTGTGCCGGGTTGAGATTATAACAGAACTATGCCAAGATGTTCAAAAATGTTCATAAGTGACAAGCATGGTCAAATAATAATCATGAATAATTTTCAGTTGGCTTTTCATAGCTGATCATTAAGAGTTGAAAAACAACAGGTCTGGGACAGGTGGCGGTTCCATAACCGCAGGCAGAACAGCTGAAAGTTTTGACTTTGTTTTTAGAGATGTGTACACTATAATGGGACCATGTCAAAACGGGGGACCTGCCGGTTTTTCGACCCCTTTCTGATTTTTTTTACGTTGAGGTGATATATAGTATTCCTCTCTGGGACCATTAAGGGTTTTCTCTCCGTTCCTGGATTTGATGGAACATCCTCTAAAAGGTTTCAGATTGGGAACAAAAAGCAAGTGGCATTGAGACTCGAATGGAGTTATGTGAGAAAGTACAGCAAGCTATGACACCTGTATTACTCTTATAATTACTATTATTTGTATTATTATAACATTACTTTGCACAAGAAAACACTGAACATCGGACTTTTCATGACCATTGCCCATCCAGTCAAGCTCATCTTTTAATGGATTTGCACTTTTTAACGGGAATGATTTTTAAGTTATTTGAAAATTAATTGAAAATAACGTTGAAAAAAAGATGTCCAGTATTGTACAGTGTGTAGCAGACGATGCCTTTGTAAAGCTCACCATGTTGTTAACGGATGAAGAGTGGACTGTATTAGTACTGTAAATTAAGTGGGGGTTTTTGTGGATCTTTTATGCTTTGGGTTTTTTCTTGGATGAAATAGATTTTTTTTAGTTGAGTGAGTTTCTCAATTGTACCCTATTAAGATTGTACCTGTATGAACTGTTTGCAGCTGTGTTTTCATCTTTTCTTAGTCACTATTTGCCATATTCGTCCCTCTGCTCTTTGTCCTCTTCCTGAGGCGTAAACAATAACTTTTCTTACTTCCTGCTAGATTTGTCTACCATCCTCTGGGAAATAGCAGTTTGAAGCGACAGAAGTAGTAGTGGCTGATTTGAATTGAAAGACAGTGTCTCGGTCTCCTCTCACTAGCTGGCCTCTATCTGCATCTTGCTGCTGTGGTACTGTGCTTTCCCTATTGTTTCCACTGCTAGGATCACTAGTCCTCCATAACTGCCTGTGCTTTGACCGGAATGTTAACGCATCTGTTACTACAGCCTGGAGTGATTCCCAAATGGAATATCTGTGTCCCAAATGGCACCCTAAACCCAATATAGTACATATTGGCATTGGTCAAAGGTTATGCACTATATAGGGAACAGGGTGCCATTTGGGATGGAACCGTCTCAATCTCCACTCCGCGTTCCTTCAGACCAACAGCGCCTGGAGAGAGCCTCGCTGCCGCTACCTACTTCCTACTACAGTTCTTATTTTATCACCGGTTCATTTTGTTTTCCTGGTGCTGAAAGATACTGCAATGACCCACTCACAGCTGATCTGCAGACTAATGTAACACTCCTCAGTGTTGTAAAGTCTTAATAAAGTACATAACTTCACATCCGACCAATGCCTATTCCCTGCTACTTTTCTCACGATGAAGTAGTTCACTGAAGATTGTTCGGTCTTAATGTTAGACTATGAATGGCTTTTGTTGAAGTTAAATGCACAGCATATAAGTGTCCCGCTTAAGGAGCAGGGCCTTGTTTTGGCTACACTACATACTGTACAGGACATTCATGGAAATGTCTAGAGGAAAAATTCATCAGACAATGAAACAGTATTGTCCATGCTATGCATTTCTGGAGAGGGTAAAATTCACTAGACAATGAAACAGTATTGTCCATGCTATGCATTTCTGGAGAGGGTAAAATTCACTAGACAATGAAACAGTATTGTCCATGCTATGCATTCCTGGAGAGGGTAAAATTCACTAGACACTGAAACAGTATTGTCCATGCTTTGCATTCCTGTAGAGGGTAATTGATTTCCTGCAAAGTGGGGGAGATGAATAGGTGTGAGGACAGAGTTGACCATTACCTCAGCGATCCCATGCAGGAAAAGACGGATGTTTAATCAATCCTCTCATTCAGAAGGCCCATTAGAAATCAGTTGGTCAAACCAAGCAATCTATCCTCCTGTTTGTCACACAGAGCTAAATTGTATTCTCTGCTAGATGATGTGGATGGACCTAGAGCTTGTATGATGATGTGTTTATTATGCATAGTGTATCGGCCTATACATATATGGAGGGGATATGCTCACAGGCCACCCCCAGGTGGTGACGGTAGGAAACAACACCTCCACTTCGCTGATCCTCAACACTGGGGCCCCACAAGGGTGTGTGCTCAGCCCCCTCCTGTACTCCCTGTTCACCCATTACTGTGTGGCCAATCACGCCTCCAACTCAATCAAGTTTGCAGATGACACAACAGTAGTAGGCTTGATTACCAACAATAACGAGAGCCTACAGGGAGGAGGTGGGGGCTCTGGGAGTGTGGTGCCAGGAAAATAACCTTTCACTCAACATCAACAAAACAAAGGAGATGATTGTGGAATTCAGGAAACAGCAGAGGGAGAACCCCCCTATCCACATCGACGAGACCGCAGTGGAGAAGGTTGAAAGCTTCCAAGTTCCTCGCGTACACATCACTGACAAACTGAAATGGTCCACCCACACAGACAGTGTGGTGAAGAAGGTGCAACAGGAGGCACCTAAAACCCTCACAAACTTTTACAGATGCACAATTGAGAGCATCCTGTCGGGTTGTATCACCGCCTGGTATTGCGGGGATAACTTATGAATGTTAACCTGTTTAAAGGTCTTACTCACATTTGCCATGGAGAGCATGATCACGCAGTCATCCGGAACAGCTGGTGCTCTCATGCATGGTTTAGTGTTGCTAGCCTCAAAGAGAGCATAGATAGTATTTAAAAGGTTGGCTTGCATCACTGAACAGCTCGCGGCTGGGTTTCCTTTTGTATTCCATGATAGTTTGCAAGCCCTGCCACATCCGACAAGCGTCAGAGCCGGTATAGTAGGATTCGATCTTGGTCCTGTATTGGTGCTCTGCCCGTTTGATGGTTCATCGGAGGGCATAGCAGTATTTCTTATAAGTGGCCGGATTAACAGTCCTTTAGCTTAGCATCCGCTTCATCTGACCACTTCCATATTGAGAGCGTCATTGGTACTTCCTGTTTGAGTTTTTGCTTCTAAGCAGGAATCAGAAGAATAAGAGTTATGGTCAGATTTGCCAAATGGAGGGCGAGCTTTGTATGCATCTCTGTGTGTGGAGTAAAGTAAATCTAGTGAGTTTTTTTCACTTCTAGCTTTGCCTCTAAATCACATTGTAGGAGTTTGTTGGCTATAATGATGACATCATGGGGGACGAACCTGGAGCTCAAAATCAAATCAAATTTTAATGGTCACATACACGTGTTTAGCGAAAAGCTTGTGTTTCTAGCTCCGACAGCGCAGTAATATCTAACAATTTCACAACATACCCAAAACACACAAATCTAAGTAAAGGAATGGAATTAAGAATATATAAATATATGGATGAGCAATGTCAGGGCGGCATAGACTAAGATACAGTAGAATAGAATATAGTATATACATATGAGATGAGTAATGCAAAATATGTCAAAATTATTATAGTGACTAGTGTCAGGTTGTTAAAGTGGCCAGTGATTTCAAGTTTATGTATATGGGCAGCAGCCTCTGTGTTAATGATGGCTATTTAACAGTCTGATGGCCTTGAGATAGAAGCTGTTTTGCAGTCACTCGGTCCCAGCTTTGATGCACCTGTACTGACCTCGCCTTCTGGATGATAGCGGGGTGAACAGGCAGTGGCTCGGGTGGTTGTTGTCCTTGATGATCATTTTGGCCTTCCCGTGACATCAGGTGCTGTAGGTGTCCTGGAGGGCAGGTAGTTTGCCCCCGGTGATGCTTCCCATCACAGCTTGGTATGGCAACTACTTGGAATCCGACCGCAAGGTGCTACAGAGGGTAGTGCGTACGGCACAGTACTATACCAGGCGGTGTCAGAATTGTCAGATACTTGCCACCCAAGTCATACTGTTCTCTTTGCTAACACACAGCAAATGGTACCAATGCACCAAGTCCGGAAGCAAGAGGACCCTGAACAGCTTCTACCCCCAAGCCATAAGACTGCTAAATAGTTAGTTTAAATATACTGAACAAAAATGTCAACGCAACCATTTCAAAGATTTCACTGAGTTACAGTTTATGTAAAGAAATCAGTCAATTGAAATAGATAAAATAAGCCCTAACCTATGGAATTCAGCTAATTGGGCAGAGGTGGTGGGGATGTTCTACTAAGCTAACATCTGAAATTGTTTTAAGATGGTCATACCATGGATCATGTAGCTATTTGATTTGGAATTTTAAGACCCCTTTAGGTATGAAAAAAATATTGAATTTGACCTACTACTATAGCCCATAGAAACGCATTGAATAACACATCCATAAATGGCAAAGATGACAGTCAAAAAATAAATCATAAGGAATAAGGTTTTAAAGTGTCTGTCCTCTATCTAGGAGATATAAGAATGCTCAGGAAATGTAAACAGTATATACATCTCCCGAGTGACGCAGCGGTCTAAGGCACTACATCTCAGTGCTAGAGGCGTCACTACAGACCCTAGTTCGATTCCAGGCTGTATCACAACCGGCCGTGATTGGGAGTCCCATAAGACGGCGCACAATTGGCCCAGCGTCGGCCGTCAATGTAAATAAGAATTCTTAACTGACTTGTCTAGTTAAATACAAATTGATAAATATATATTTTTTTACTATTTTTTTGTCGGCACAAAACTCCATAATTCCAATCATTTGAATGGGTTACCTTCGGACGAGTCCCGTGACACTTGTGGGGGTCGTAGATCAAAAAGCGGGGTCATATTAGTTTGTAGCCCAAACGGTTTGGAAACTACAGACAGAAGTTAGCACATCAGTGTTACCGACGTGGGGGTTGTAGAGCAAAACAGAGAACACCTTATTCTTGAGAGACTTATCTTTCATAGAGTGTAGGCCAAACCGTTCATATGCTACAGACATTTTCGTGAGAAGACTGATTTTTGGGAAGTCTCATGGTCTGACAAACACTGCTGTAGCTCTGCCACCTTCCACCGCAGATGCTGAAGGCCGACATAAGCGGATGCGGTTGATTGACACACAGGCCATGTAAAAATTAAAAATAAACACATCTCTAGCTTAAACAGACCGATGTTGATGGGGATTTTTTTTATTATGCTACTTAGATTGACGCACTGGTAAATCTAAGGATTTTATCCAATAAATTGCCTGGACTATCTGCATTGACCCTTTTTGCGTTGACTCTTCAAAGACTCCAAGTCATAGACTTCTCTCTGCTACTGCATGGCAATCGGTACCGATCAGTGCGTGGGTAAAATCACTGGGGAAGCCAGAAGAAAAGCCATATTACAACCTATGTGATGTGAAAATTGCGTTGTTTGCTCTATAACCTGTTAATTCATATGCCATGTGACTGTGATATATAGGCCTAAAGGTTGATACAGTAAGAAGACACAGTGGCAGAATAAGTTCAACCACACCTTTATTTCATCACAAAACCTCAGTCTGGTGAAGTACACAAAGCATACTGCATGTAACAAACAGTTACAGTGCATTTGGAAATTATTCAGACCCCTTCCCTTTTTCCATTTTTTTAAATAAATGTCCTCATCAATCTACACACAATACCCCATAATGACAAAGCAAAAACAGGTTTTTAGAAATGTTTGCCAATGTATTAAAAATAAAAAACAGATACCTTATTTACATAATTATTCAGACCCTTTGCTATGAGACTCGAAATTGAGCTCACGTGTATCCTGTTTCCATTGATCATGCTTGACATGTTTCTACGACTTGATTGGTGTCTACCTGTGTAAAATTCAATTGATTGGACAAGGTTTTGGAAAGGCACACACCTGTCTATATAAGGTCCCACAGTTGACAGTGCATGTCAGAGCAAAAACCAAGCCATGAGGTCGAAGGAATTGTCCGTAGAGCTCTGAGACAGGATTGTGTCAAGGCACAAATCTGGGTAAGGTTACCAAAACATTTCTGCAGCATCGAAGGTGCCCAAGAACACAGTGTCCTCCATTTTTAAATGGAAGTAGTTTGGAACCATCAAGACTCTTCACAGAGCTGGTTGCCAAACTGAGCAATCGGAGAAAAAGTGCCTTGGTCAGGGAGGTGACCAAGAACCCGATGGTCACTCTGACATAGCTCCAGAGTTTCTCTGTTGAGATGGGAGAATCTTCCAGAAGGACAACCATCTCTGCAGCACTCCACCAATCAGGCATTTATGGTAGAGTGGCCAGACGGAAGCCACTCCTCAGTAAAAGGCACATGACAGCCCTCTTGGAATTAAGGACTCTCAGACCTAATGGACTCTCAGACCATGAGAAACAAGATTCTCTGTTCTGATGAAACCAAGATTGAACTGTGGAAGTTCCTCGTGTACACATCACTGACAAACTGAAATGGTCCACCCACACAGACAGTGTGGTGAAGAAGGCGCAACAGGAGGCACCTAAAACCCTCACAAACCTTTACAGATGTACAATTGAGGTCCTCCTGTCAGGTTGTATCACCGCCTGGTATAGCAACTACACCACCTGCAACCGCAGGGCTCTCCAGAGGGTGGTGCGGTCTGCCCAACGCATCACCGGGGGCAAACTACCTCCCCTCCAGGACACCTACAGCACCCGATGTCACAGGAAGGCCAAAAAGATCATGAAGGACCATCCAGAAGGCGAGGTCAGTACAGGTGCATCAAAGCTGGGATCGAGAGACTGAAAAACAGCTTGTATCTCAAGGCCATCAGACTGTTAAACAGCCATCACTAACACAGAGAGGCTGCTGCCTACATACAGACTCGAATCATTGACTACTTTAATAAATTGATCACTAGTCACTTTAAATAATGCCACATTAATAATGTTTACATATCTTACATAACTCATCTCATATGTATAAACTGTATTTTATACCATCAATTGCATCTTGCCTATGCTGCTTGGTCATCGCTCATCCATATATTTATATGTATATACTCTTATTCCATCCCTTTAGATTTGTATGTATTAGGTAGTTGTTGGGGAATTGTTAGATTACTTGTTAGATATTACTGCACTGTCGGGAACTAGAAGCACAAGCATTTTGCTATTCTCGCATTAACATCTGCTAACCATGTGTATGTGACCAATAAGATTTGATTTGATTACATAATGATAATATTTTTCTAAAGTTTGTGTACTTGGTTACTATGGTTATAAATAGTGACCTTGGAGCACATGGATGTCTTGGAGGGAGATTCAAATGTTGATGCCGGGAAGGATAGAAAAAGAAAGGTAAATATGACTTGTGAAGATAATATTGTACGTCATTACCAAATAGGCTCTAATTTCATGAAATGATGTTAGATTTTTGAAATGATGTTTTATTTATGTGCATTTAGGATGCAGTGTATGCTAGCTGTTCAACTGGAGTTAGCATGCTAGAATCCCTGCTATTTACAAACCAAATATTGTAAAAATGCAAAGCTGTCATCGAGTCAAAGGGTGACTACTTTGAAGAATCTAAAATATAAAATATGTTTTGATTTGTTTGACACTTTTTTGGTTACGACATGATTCCATATGTGTTATTTCATCGTTTTGATGTCTTCACTATTATTCTACAATGTAGAAAATAGTCAAAATAAAGATAAACCCTTGAATGAGTAGGTGTGTCCAAACCTTTGACTGGTACTGTATATGATCATGGTTAAGTTGAAATTGAACACTTATTTTCTAAATAAGACCATTACGTTTTGTATTACGTTAGGATAATTGAGGGATTTTGATGTCTATTTAATGTGACTTACTATGGTTATTACTGACATGAATTATTGATTTATTTTTTCTATAAGATGCCCCCTAAATCAACCAAGGAAAGGACAAGGACATACTATATATAAACAAAATCAAACATGCTCCTATAAGATACCAGGAGTATCTTAAGAAACAAGAAAGAAAGACACCTCAAGAGAAAATAAAACAGTGAACCGAAATCCATCTCACAATTCTCCCAGTGAGAAAAAAGCAAAAAAAGGAGGCAATGGAAAATTAACCAAAGAAACAGAAGATCAACTATCCAGAAAAGAGTGGTTATGGAGTCATACCTGGCAAGGAACACACCACCACACTCACCAGAAGTCTTACAGCTACCGAATGATGACCTACCTGTCCCTCAAATGACTCCACATCTATGTGATTGTTTTGGTGGACAGACCGTGATAATTCAACAAACAGAAGCAGACAAAGCACAACCTTCCACTTCACCTGCACAGTATCACAGCCACCTTCTAGTGCAACACAGCCATCTTCTAGCACAACACAGCCATCTTCTAGCGCAACACAGCCATCTTCTAGCACAACACAGCCATCTTCTAGCACAACACAGCCACCTTCTAGCGCAACACAGCCATCTTCTAGCACAACACAGCCATCTTCTAGCACAACACAGCCATCTTCTAGCACAACACAGCCATCTTCTAGCGCAACACAGCCATCTTCTAGCGCAACACAGCCCATTGCAGACATACAAGAGAGACTGATTGGAAAGTGGTGTGTTGTGAAATATGACCTTTACGCTGGTATTATACAAGATGTTGATGCAGAGAGCGGCGCTCTAGTCAAGACCATGAGTCGTGTGGGAGCCAACTGATTATTTTGACCAATGAGGGAGGACATTGTATGGTACCAACCAGAGAATGTGCTTGGGCTTTTCCCTCAGCCTCATCCAGTGACAAAATGACATATGATGCTTGATGGCGCAGTCTGGGAGAAAAATTGCTCTCTCGTTAAACAATAGAGAGCATTAAGGGCAAAACCTAATCTTGAGTGAGCTCACACCTGTCTCACGAGTCTGAATTAATAGACTGCAGCCAGTGAACAATCATTTGTTCAATGGCAACCAATGTTTCCAACCTTGTACATGTATTTCTGCCTAATGCATTGAATCCCACAATTGTTCTAAAATATGCTTTAAGTTCACGAGGCATGTAACCTTTGTTTTTTGAGGTTTTGAATGGTGTGTTCTATGTCTTCAATCAAGTTTGAACATGTACAACTGTGACATTAAACTGTTTCATGGTATTTTTCATCAGTTTCATATGAAATATCCTTTCCCCCACACTCTGTCATTACCACAACCCTAGGTCATTACCATCACGTTACATCTTTTTGAGGAAAAGGTGTATTAAATTACAATTGATATTGATGATTTTCCCCATATGTGAACCTTATATGCTTGTTCTTAAGATAATTCCTAACATAATGTAAAATAGTAAGATATTGATGTGGTAAACATGTTTCTGAGTATCACCAAGGCATATATGGGCATTTAAACATGACAACGAGGAATACATATAATTAAGAAAACTTCCAAATAGTAAAAAAAAAAAAAAAAAAAAACACTTTCTGTAATTTCATTTTCAACTAAAATATCCCATTTCATGACTTGATGGTAATGACATTTCTCCTCAGGTATTTGGGGAAACTGATCAAAATCTTTATATTGTTAAATAGTATGGTCTCTGAGCACTATTAGATCTTGTTTCCAGACAGAGTGAAGATATTCTGATAGATAAAAAGCAGTTTCAAGAGGTTTTCTTTTCAAAAACATTTAACATGCTCTTATTTGCAAAATCAACCATGTGCATAATCTACCTCAAATACGTTGTACCCCTGCACATCGACTCAGTACTAGTACCCGTGTATATAGCCAGGTTATCGCTACTCATTGTGTATTTATTCCTCGCGTCATTATTTTTTCTCTCTCTCTCTGCAAGTAAGCATTTCACTGTTTACACCTGTTGTTTACGAAGCATGTGACAAATAAAATGTCATTTGATTTCTATGGAGAGGTTTAAGAGGATGCGAAGTATTAAGATCACCCACTAGGGGGTGGTATAACCCTACATTAATGTTGGGAAACGCAACACAGCTCCTCGAACCCTATTCTGGTCATTGCACTGAAGTTTGTGCAGATCTTTAGACAGGACCAACACCGGTTATGAACAGACCATCACAATCCATCAAGTTTTGCTGCAAAAATGGCTACATAGTCTAAGGCTGGCTACATCTAAACACCAGCCTTTTCCTTGTGAGGTGATTTAGATGGTAAGTAGGCCTTTGATTATTTTGATACATTACCTGTGCTTGCAATTATGATCTGGTGATTAGAACTACCAAAAATGTTTAAATTCAAGGTTGTATTTGAATATGAGTCATCTGCCTGTTTATGACCAAGGTGTTTGTGTAATAAAGTGTTCATGAATATAGAACTACCACCACTATGTAGCCCTCCCAGATACCATGTGTGATGTTTCATGCAAATAAGACACAGAGATTCTTTTTTTTAAGAACAATGTTGTATTTAACAATGGAATTTTAGAAATAAATAAAGCATTTACAATTGAACCCAAAAAGTTTTTAAAAATGTTAAATTGATGAATGATACTGCCATAAGGATACAACAGCATTTCACTTGACACAGGTAAAAAGTATTGCATTATTCAATGATTGTGGACCAGAGAACGCCTCTCATCTTCATATCATTTACATACCCTTGCTCAAGAAGAAAACAACATAATGAGTGTATGAAAAGTAATCAGTTACCACCTGGTATAACAATAATGTGCAAACCAATTAAATAATACAGTATTGCATCACTTAAAAGTGCTCTATAAAAGGTGCCAACATTCTTCAAAAAAGAGGGGAAATAAATCCTGTTTCCCCAGAAGCCTTTGCTCCTGGCTCTGATCGTCACCTAGGCCAATGCTTCCAGGCAATATTTAGTCTCAAACGCTCAGAGAACTGTCTGTTTAACATGAAAAGGAAAACAATGAACCATTTCTCAGGAGTCAGTCCAGTGGCAGCACACACAAGCAGTTTTCTACCTTATCTTTTCCCAGTGATGTCTGATATCCCAGTGTCTGTTTCTTAGGGGTGTTTGTGCGTCGCTGGGAAATCATCCCAATTAGAAAGTAGACTGGATCTACTAGACATTGGTGGAGTAACAGTGACAAGACAAAAAAACTAGTCAGCTTCAGGTTCATAGGTCAGTTCGCAATTAAGTCTCCGTCTTTCAACAAGAATTAGACCAATCAACATCTATTGTCTGGACAGAAAGAGTACCTATGTAACAGACAATAACATGCCCCCATACAAGGATGAAAAACAACACATTCTTATCTTGAGAATTCTAAAAAATAATTATTTGTAAGGCAAAAAAACACCTCTGAAATATCCGGTCTGTATCGATGAGTGAATACTCATATGAAGCTAAAAAACATGATCACAACACAATGTAGTGCTTTGGTGGCAACTGGGAAGAGAGAGAAACGGATTATTGCTCTACTTGGGGGAGAGGAACGGATGGGATTACATTGTCTGTATTGCAGTGTTGACGTGAAACGTTGTTGTTTAGAGATTTCCCAGTTCATCTGCCTCAGTCTGTTTGGAAAGGAAAGGCGCTGGGGCACTTGAGCACATCCAAAAGCGCCGGAAAAAACATCCTATACCTTTTCTGAACAAGGCACTGACCAACAAACAGAAAAAAATGAACTTTCTCCTCAAAAGCCTATCTGTCCATCCGACCGAGCGTATTACATGGAAGACCAGGGGTTGCCCGGGCTATGTAGCAGGGGCTCAGACGTTCATTTGGCACCGTCTCAGAAAGCTCGTCTCTTTATCTCAACGGCCTCTCCACCTCCGCATGGGGGACGCTTTTATTCTCTCATTCATCAGCAGTCCTGCTTCAGGAGAGGAGGGGGCGCATGGGAGATAGGATGGGGATGTCAAGGACAGGAAGCCGGACAGGACGCTAGTAGAGCACCTGTCACAACTGAAGAGCCTCCTGCTCTCCATCAGGAAGCGACTAAATGACTGAGCGCTCTTTCTCTCTTTCTCCCCCTCCCCTCTTTGCTCTTTCCTTTTCTCTGCATCTCTGCTCATGGCCATTCACCCCTCTCAGCAGGACTGGAGAGGCTTTGGAAAACTCCACAGGAAATGAAAGAGATGGACTGCAACTTAGAAGTCTGCCGCTCCGTCCTTCGCACTAAACCACAGGAACTGCATATCTCCTTGAGCCTGTTTTCAGAAAAAGCTTATTTAATGTTCACCAAATAGTGATGAATGAGTGTGTGTGTGTCATATTCTATACAGTTTTTTGAGCCAGGCAGCAGCATAGGCACCCTCAGTTTTTCATTGTCAATTGACCTTTCAGCTTCTACCAGTTAGGAGAAGAGAAACTCTCTCTCTCTCTGCCCTGGATAGTGAGAGAAATGGGGCTGACAGGAGCCCCCTGGGTCAGTTCAGTGTCGATGTCTGTCTGTGGGGGCAGGGCATCAGCAGCTGGGCGAGGTTGTGATTGGACTGTGCAGG
The DNA here is from genome assembly GCF_016432855.1 of Salvelinus namaycush. Taxonomy (NCBI): domain Eukaryota; kingdom Metazoa; phylum Chordata; class Actinopteri; order Salmoniformes; family Salmonidae; genus Salvelinus; species Salvelinus namaycush. The sequence continues at coordinate 34,376,922 of NC_052337.1, read as the reverse complement.
TAGGCCAGGCTGCTGGGCTGGCCATGTGCTACCACGGAGACGGGGAAGCTGAATATGAAGGGCGACGTAGGGCTGGAGGAAGACTTGGGGCCCAGGCTGGCTGCCGAGGGGCTGGCGGCCTCCACCGCACATGACGTGGCCAGCACCTGGGACTCGAACTGCAGCAGCTGACCCATGAAGCTGAAATTAGGGGAGATGATACTGCGGCGCTGCTTGACGAACTCAAAGGCTTCGTCCAGCCGAACACGCTTCTTCTTCATCAGGTATGCCAGGCAGATGGTGGCAGAGCGAGAGATGCCCGCCTGGCAGTGCACCAGCACACGCCCGTTAGAGTCTTTCACCGAGTCTAAAGAGAGACAAAGAGATAGGGGGTTCAGAACTGACTCCAGGATATTGATATGTACAGGATAGGTAATACATAGTGCTCAGGATGATCTGTTGTCATGGTCCATAAGCTTTGATGATAGACACCCCCCCCACAAAAGCCTCTTACACCTCAGTGTCTTATAAGCAATATATTACTCTGTAGCCCTATAAAACACAAACAGCAACACTATGCACCCAAGAGAAAATACATGCAAATGGACAGGTAACTGTCAAAATAAAGGTATATACAAAGTATATTGAAAGCAGGTGCTTCCAAACAGGTGTGGTTCCTGAGTTAATTAAGCAATTAAAACATCCCATCGTGCTTAGGGTCAGGTATAAATATTCCCAATTGCCCATTATTTTGGCTACCATGACTAGAAGAACAGATATCGGTGACTTTGAAAGGGGGGTCTCAAAGGAAAAAGGCTATTTTAGGCTTAGGGGTTAGGTTTACAATTAGGGTTAGGGGTTTAGGGTGTGCACGCTTGCATGTGCGTGTGTGCATGTCAGTCTCCAGATCTCAACCCAAGTGAACACTTATGGGAGATTCTGGAGTGGCGCCTGATACAGCGTTTTCCATCGCCATCAAAAAAACACAAAATTATGGAATTTCTTGTGGAAGAATGGTGTTGCATCCTTCCAAGAGTTCCAGACACTTGTAGAATCTATACCAAGGCGCATTGAAGCTGCTCTGGTGGCTCGTGGTGGCCATTTTGAGTAGTAATACACACATATTTCCACATAGATAGAATTTCATAAATAATAAATTAAAACATAGAAATGTGGTATCCACTTCTATACAAGTGCAGTCGTGATCTCTCGCGTACACACACACACACACACAGGTAACTCCAACTAACGAGGCGGCGCGCCCAAGAACAGTGGATGAGTCAGACTCCCTAAGCAGCTAGCTCTGACGCATTCAAGTCCGTACACGCTTATATACACACACACACCTCCAAGCCTACTGGGGTCTCCACAGAACAGTGCAGAGGCTTTCATGTGTGTGTATTCTACCAAGATGGAACCTCTCGGAGCTACGCCCTCCTGTCCTCCCTCATGGTAATCCCTAACCATTGGAGTACCGCAATAACTATAGCTCAGCACTCCTCTCCCTCCGTCGTCCATATCAACAAAGCATTTTGAGCATGGGCAACACACACACTGAGATTCTGCACGAGCACATGATTTACTCTCTATTTATTACCAATTATTTATTCTAAAATGCTCTCCCGTCAGATAGGCTATTACCTAGCATGAAATGAAAATGTTCTGTCAAATGCATTACGCTACCCAGGGTTGAAAGATACTGCCGACCATTACTCATACACTAGCATTAATTACCAAAGGAGCCATCTGTACAACATGTTCCTGAAGAGCCATCAATTAAAGTAACAATCTCGTCCCTGCAAAAAGACAACCTTCAATCACATGACCTAATTAACATTCTACTGGGCTATGCGGCAGCTGGGTCCTACGGGGACCACCATGGACCATGTAATTCTCCTTCTGCTCATGATGATGATGATTAAGTTGCATTAGCCTGTGTCCCAAATGGCACCTTATTCCCTTTTTAGTGCACTACTTTGACTCGGGTCAGAAGAAGTGCACTATAGGGAACATGGTGTCATTCGGGACAGGTCCCATGTATTCTTCTAAGAAATTGAAACTTACCGATAAACTCAATGGCTTCTATGAACCAGGAGCTGATGTCCTCTTTGTGGTTGTCCTCCACAGGAATGCACTTGTACTTGTAGACCCCCTCGAAGTGGTTGGGACAGTTAGAGGACACGTTGAGCAAGGCTGAGATGCCCATGCTGTCCAGCATGTCCTTTTTGGAGGCATGGAAGGCACTGCCAAGGTACAGGAAGGGAAGAATCTCCACTGGACCAGCCTGGTACACAGAGAAGACAAAGTGGGCATTAATACAGAGCCAAGAGAGAATAGAGGCAATTTTACAGTCAGAATGTCTCTTTCAAACATCACAAATTAACACAATTAATAGGACTGGAGAAAGGGCCTATTAACCATTTGCAATCATCAATAAATTAAAAGGCGTTGATAAATACAATTTACAGTGTGCACTCTTTATGTGAATGATTTTAATAGGAAGGTAGCAGCAATAGGGTCTGACATGTGGTCACATAAATCTCGGCCAATCACCAATGGCAATGATTGAACTCCAGCAGGTTATTTATCTCCGGACAGCTTATTGATTTGGGCCCTGTTATGTCATTGCTGATATGGGCCCGCTTCAAACGGCAGAAATTATCGATAAGGGCTATGTAAAACAGATGTGCATAGGGAAGGTAGGCCGGGGCAATGTTCGTCACACAGGCCTACCACCCCTTCCAGCAGGGAGAGAAAAAACGGAAGCACAACTGGTGCTCTTATCGAGCCCGGAAACCAGTGGATGGAAACCAGCGGATGGCCAAAATGTACGAGTCCCCTAGTATTTCACTCAATGCTACATATTCAGTCAAACTCGGTCACCGAGATAAACAGGCACCCTTCTTTACCTGGTCATGGTGCAACGTCTGTGGAGTTCCACAGGAAGAACAGGAGTCCAAACTGGACTGGGTAGAGAACGAAGATAACGTTTTGGTCTTCAAACAAGACTCGGGATACTCCGTGAAAAATATATCATAGCCCCCTGTGAAAAGAGATTAACGTTAGACATCAGGATATTCCAATCACAGGCCACACTCAACATAAAATAATAGCGCACCGTGTGCGTTAAAAAACGACTGTATAATTTACAAATTAGGCCTACCTAGTTTAATAGGCCTACAGATCATACATTTTTTCAATAACAACCAAATAAAATATTTCTGAATAATTACATAAAACATTTTGGAACACAATCATAATTAGAATTTCAATTTCTTATAATGTCATTTATAATTTGGGTAGGCCTATGCCTAACGGTTAAGGCCTTAATTACATTTGAAAACCTATTAAATACTCGAATAGATTAAATGTTTTTGCATTTCCCCATTAACTTCCAATAATTTATTGAGAAATACTCTCGTGTGATTTTCTGCCAACACTTCACGCTTCAATGCGTGTGCGTCATTTAAATCTCTTTTGGATAATGACATTGCGATAATGAGCAATTTACAATAATAACTATTATCAAATAAAAATGTTCTGTGAAATCTTGATGATGAACCAATTGTTGAGGATCACAAGATACTCACTGCGGCACATCCTCGTGCACCCAGATGTGGCTCTCTACGCATTACATCATTGTTAGAGCCTAATGCCCATTGTGGGTTGAATTGTGCAGCAATACAAAACGGCACTACATGTACCCTACCGTTTTAAACTGATTGAGAAAGTATAACATGGTAATAACACACTTGTCAGATATAATGAGACAGATGTGATATTTAATTGTTGTTATTTATATTTGTAAACAAAGTCAGCATTGGGCATGTTTTAAATTCTGATAACCTTAAGTGCATTGTGATCATGTTACCTTTTAGTAGAAATATTTCAGTTCCAAACGTGTCTCTGTATAATGCATTGAGCACCAGAGTGATTGTGCTATCGTCTTTAACCGTGTCTATGTCGGGCGTCCTCTCGTCGTAGAGGATCACAGCGGAGTACATTCCTGATTTCAGCCGAGCTTTGACCTCTTCATCACCGGATAGAATCTGGTCTAAACTCACGGAGCCCTTTGCTCGCCTTCTCACGATTGTATTACAGCGGATATTCACTGCACTCCGAATGTGTCCAGCGCTAAACGCCAGGAATGATCTGCAGTCCAGCACCAGACATTTCGCACTGTCGTCCTTCAACAACCTTTTCAAAACGTTGCAATCCATTTCGCAAAGTTCATCCATGATAACCATATTCTCCCCCATAATGAAGAAAAATGTGTTTTTCGTGTTGAAGAACACGAAGAGAGTGCTGGATGTGCGTTAATCCTGAGCAGCTCCTGCGCAATGTTGTGCTGTTATTCTTCTGAGAGCATTACTATCACGAGCAGTCACCTCTTTCCGTTTTATGAATGGGTGGTGGCGTCACGCTGGAGGTGACGTCACCCGCTAGCACCATTCATTACCCATTCTCTCCTTTCTCTTCATTCATGAAAAGTCAACAATCAAAGCCGACAGAAGATGAAATTACCGCTGCCAAACCTCGAAAATTATGTTGACTCTTCTGAATGAATGCAAAATGCAGTAGTCTACTTCTCTTCCCACGATAGTCAAAATCTTTTGTAATTATATGTAGGCTACCATGCCTAGGCTATTTAATCATTTACTATTTTATATTCCTTCATAGGAAGATCAATTGGTCAAATGTTATGAATGCGTTATATGCCTTTGCCATTCTTGATTTAGATTCTAAGTAATATACCTTTGTGAATAGGGTACCAACCAGTGGAGGCTGGTGGGAGGAGCTATAAGAGGATGTGCTCATTGTAATGGCTGGAATGGAATTAACAGAACGGCGTTTCCTCATGTTTGATACCATTCCATTGATTCCATTCCAGCCATTACAATGAGCCTGTCCTCCTATATCTTCTCTCACCAGCCTCCTCTGGTACAGACGATGCTTTCCCTCCCCCAATCCCTTTCTCTCAACTGGGTGCCAGAGGGCCAGGATACCTCTCTTGTTTGCTCACACAGCCGTTACAGGATCCTGCAGGATATGACCAATGATACTTGCCCAAACTTGTTTTTAGCAACAGGATCAGAGTGTTGAAAGCAGGGTATGCAGATTTTCTCAGTTTCACGCAATCAGTAGTTTCACTGTTCTGTTCCATGGCAGCTGTCTTCTAGAACATTCACACCTCATCAGTAGGCTATCCCTCACTTCCACTGTGAAGGGGGTGGGGGGCTCTACAGACGGTTATATCAGTGGCTAATACAGGACTAGTAAAGGCCCAGTGCACTACTTTAGTGAACAAAAAAAGTATAATTGTCATTGTATTTTTTGCTTTTTGGTTTTAATTTAAGGTTAGTGTTAGGCATAGCGTTAGCAGTGTGGTTAAGGTTAGGGTTAGGTTTAAAATCAACATTTAAGAAGATACATTTAGTAAATAGGCAGGGATTATGACTTTGTGGCTGTGGTAACTAGTGATGACGAGGCTAGACCAGGTAACTTGTGATAAGACATTTTTTGTTAACCAAATTCAACATTCTCTCATTGACCTCTATACAAAACTCCTCACTTGGTGAGCGAAGAAAAACGCTCCCTGCTGGAAAAGACAGATTTTGGGCCCAGTTATCGCTCTCGCTTCGCCTCTTCCTGGCTGATGAGCCTCAGTAATGGAGTGTTGTGCCAGAAACCTTATTGAGTGTTTCAAATTGTTTTTGTTTTCGTCTCCTATAATTGCAGCATGGTTGCTCTCCCCATCAGGAGAAATCCCATTATAATCAGCCCTGAATTCTTTTTTCACTGACATCATTATTAATGAACTGTTTCAATTTATTGTCATGCGGGAAAATCACTCTATTTTCTTTCTTCTCTCACTCTCTATGTTCTATTTCTGTCAGATATCTACTGGAGATCTCTCCTCCATGTCCACTCTACTTTGTCTCTCTCTGAGTGGTTTTGATCAAGCATTAGTAACCAAGACATTCACGGAGGAAGTCACGGCTTTAATTAAAAGAAGGAAGCATAATTGATTTCCTCAGACAGATCTGAAGGAATAGATGAAGGCACCACATTGAGTGTCCACAAAGTGATTTCCTGAATCTTTGTTCTGGTGTCATTGTCACTACAGTCTGATTAAGGTGCAATGTCTCTGGAGAGTTTCAGTTCCTAATGCCCCATTCTCACTCAAGTGTCATCATTAATTCGTCTTCAAATCTGTCAAAGGCCACAATAACACTTTCAATTCAGAGAACATGTCATGTCATTCATCTTACAGAGGTTAGTGGTTCCCTACATACATGTAACTTACAAAATAAAGGAAACACCAACCTAATGTCACGACCTATCACAAGGATGACGCTGGAGAGACGAAGCAGGTACAGGGAGTAACATTTTATAAATAACGGACATGGAACGAGACATAAACAGCTTAGCAAACAGAAAAAACAATCAATGCAGAAGCGGGGAACAGAGCTGGGGAACTGACACATATAGGGGAGAAAATGAACAGGTGATAAGAGAGTCCAGGTGAGTCCAATAACGCTGATGCGCGTGACGAGGAAAGGCAGGTGTACGTGATGGATGGCAGGAGTGAGTGATGCAAGGCATTCTGGCGCCCTCAAGCGCCAGGGGAGGGGAAGAGCGGGAGCAGACGTGACACCTAAATTGTTTTAATAGGGCGTTGGGCCACCATGAGCCAGAACAGCTTCAATGCACCTTGGCATGGATTCTACAAGTGTCTGGAACTCTATTGGAGGGATGCGACACCATTCTTCCACAAGAAATTCCATAATTTGGTGTTTCATTGATGGTGGTGGAAAACACTGTCTCAGGTGCCGCTCCAGAATCAATTGGGTCTTTATACATGACCCTAAGCATGATAGCATGTTAATTAACTCAGGAGCCACATCTGTGTGGAAGCACCTGCTTTCAATACATTTTGCATCCCTCATTTACTCAATTGTTTCCATTATTTTGGCAGTTACCTGTATATAGTGTCATAGCCTACTGTAGAGTCTTTGTTCTCTCTCTCTCTCTCTCTCTCTCTCTCTCTAAGGTAAAAGTGTATAATTTGCATAGTTTAACACAAAACCTTTCAGAGCGCTCAGGTATTTGCATGTTGATTTCATCTCAATGGCTTCGGTAAGGTAGGGTGGAGATGAGGTGACACAGGGCGGATGTGTTAATGTAAAAATGAACACAACGTCCTGGGCTGCAGGGCACATAGGAGATGGACAGACCGACTGCACTCTGCTACTATACAAAAAGGCTAGATAGGTACAGTATCGTAAATAGTGTCCAGGTTACAATAAGACAGCATAACAGGACAAATAGTAAATAAGAATATCCTGTGAGTATCCTGAGGTGTCAGGCGTACTGGCAGTGTTGCATTGCGGTACCAGCTGAATAATGAATGGAAGGCCTTGAATGTTTCAGAGCAGAGAGGACGAGAGAAATAGGTGGCATAGATGTGTGTGTGTGTGTGTGTGTGTGTGTGTGTGTGTGTGTGTGTGTGTGTGTGTGTGTGTGTGTGTGTGTGTGTGTGTGTGTGTGTGTGTGTGTGTGTGTGTGTGTGTGTTTGTGTGTGCAGCAGGAGGATATTCACTAACATAACACCCAGGCCAGTGTGACAACATGTGGTCAGTGGTCAGCAGTGTCAGAATGGAATTTGTCCTGCTATCGCCATGGCTCCCAGCGCCATGTATGCATGCAACGAGGGAGCTGCAATGAATCTCAGCCGTCATGGCAACAAGGGAAAGGTATATTAAGTGGGTGCAGAGAGCGCTGGATGTGGCTGTCATTGGATGTGTGTGTTAGTGTGTGTGTGTGTGTGGCCCTCCTCTGTTCTGTTTGACGTCATTATACTCCACCACCCTCCATCCGCCGGTCCCCATCACATCACACCCCAGGAGAGGACGCCCAGGCAGGCACACAACACAGGCTGGGTTCCCTCCCTCCACATCCTCCCAAACACAGACTACTCCCAAGTGAAGCTTAATTTTCCTCCTCTCTCACACACTCCTTGCCCCCTCCCTCCCTCATTGGAATGATAAACATCCATCACTTTGCATGCTGTGTAGGGTATGAGTCACCCGTTGAAGCCATGGGAATTACATCCCACTCCCTCGCTCTCCTCTCTCTGCTTTCTGCTCTCTGCTCTCAGGGCAGCTGTGTGTCCCTCCCTGACTACACCAGTATGTTCGTCTGCCTCAGTTCATCCACTCTCTCTCCTTCTCTACCTCTCTCTTTCTCCCACCCCCCTTTCTCAGGTTCATGGAAACCACTCACAAATCTCTCTGCACCCTGCACTCTAAACCTTTTCTCCATAAACCATTTTAATCCAGTATTTAAGCATCAACTGAGAGTGGTGTGTTTTTATGAATGTGTATGTGGTGTTTTGGTATAAGTGTGTGTTTCTATATGTTTATATGGGGCAGACATAGAGATGGGTGGGCAGGTTGCATATGTGTGTTATGTATGTTTTTATCACCCAGTGTGTCATTTGTCCCAGGCTTTTAGATTAGATTGTAACTCCAGACAGCTTGATTTCTCCTGGGATTACTGGACTGGGCTGAGGGAGCAGGGAGGTGGGGGTAGACCAAGAACCATTTCAAAAAGGCCAGAAGATCCATTCAACTAAATTTGCTCCTGTGGAAATCCCTCAGAGTTTTGTTTGGATCATAGACGGGTTGCCCCTCTCATCATGGCAAAACATGTAGCAGGGCTTTGGATAAAAATCATTCACGACATCAGGCTATGAGATACATGAGGAAATAGATTTGAAAGATACCCAACCACGTGAATGTAATGTAGACGGCTACAGTGTACGTGCCAGCTGCTTTTCCCATTTCTAAGTGAAGAAAAAGTTCATATGACACGTGTAGCGTATGACGTTCAACGACAGTGGTGTTTTTGGAAAGTCTGTGAGTTAATCAATGACCTAGTTACTGTGTCAATAACCTCAACCCGTCTGTGGACTTCTCACCTGTTTTCTGGTGCTGGATATGTAAAATAGTATATTGGTTGGGCAGCAGACTTCAGTCCAGGCATGGAAGGTTCACCCTAACCTCAGTGCTTGTTAGGTTATTGAGGTTGGGACTTTGGAATCTACAGCTCCAACTCTATTGTGGATGTTATGTGACTTGACAATTTCCTTCTCTTTATGTACCGTGCAGTCATACAGGCTTTGAGTTGTTGAGGTACGTGCAATGCACAATAACGAGCGGAAATGGAATCCGCAACTCGCTGGTTTAAAAAGGACATCTTTTATGCGGCTGGGACCATGAGATGAGTGTAAGAACAGGATAGGAAGGCAAACATTGTGCTTCTACACCCTGTAAAGGCAAGCCAGAGACCTTTCACTCTGGATGGAACCAGCTCAGACTCAGAGCAGGGTCCATTTCATTCGGTGTACAAAGGTGGATCGAATCGGAATATTTGAAGAGGTCATGAGTTCACTACTCTGCTCAATACAGAATAAATGAAGAGTTTCATTCCAAAATGCTATATATTCATTTTTAGAAATGTGGGTAAATTACCTTCTATTGTATAAAGAACTTATCAAAGAGATTGGTGTGTTTTTTCATCACCTTACACGGAACCCAAAGCGGCTGCGCGTGTGCTCCATCGTGCGCTATCGTGCATACATTTATTTTGTCCCCCTACACCAAACGCGATCACGACACGCAGGTTAAAATATCAAAACAAACTCTAAACCAATTACGTTAATTTGGGGACAGGTCGAAAAGTATGTATGACAATTTAGCTAGTTAGCTTGCACTTGCTAGCTAATTTGTCCTATTTAGCTAGCTTGCTGTTGCTAGCTAATTTGTCCTGGGATATAAACATTGAGTTGTTATTTTACCTGAAATGCACAAGGTCTTCTACTCCGACATTTAATCAACACATAAAACGGCCAACCGAATCGTTTCTAGTCATCTCTCCTCCTTCCAGGCTTTTTCATCTTTGAACTTATATGGTGATTGGCATCTACACTTTTACCACGACAAGGCAAAACATTTAGTCTTTCAATCACCCACGTGAGTATAACCAATGAGGAGATGGCACGTGGGTACCTGCTTCTATAAACCAATGAGGAGATGGCACGTGGGTACCTGCTTCTATAAACCAATGAGGAGATGGCACGTGGGTACCTGCTTCTATAAACCAATGAGGAGATGGCACGTGGGTACCTGCTTCTATAAACCAATGAGGAGATGGGAGAGGCAGGACTTGCAGCGCGATCTGCGTCAGAAATAGAAAGGTGTTCTATTTTAGCCCTTGGCAACGCAGACGCTCGTTGGCGCGCGCGAGCAGTGTTGGTGCAAACATGGATTTGTACATTTATTTTGCGACGCTCGCGCACGCGACGTGTCCGGTCTGGTCAGCATGTTATCTTGGCATGGGGTTGATCATTGACAGACAAATAATAATATTTTAGCAAATAGCTATGTATCCGCCTCACTCTGAGAAATAAGTAGTACTACTAGGTTTTACACAGTCAAATGTGACGAATAACTACATTTTAAAAAGTTATCAATATAGTAATATGAGATCTGTATGTAAAATATTTTGCCATTTAGCAGATGCTCTTATCCAGAGCGACTTACAGTTAGTAAATACATTCATCTTAAGATCGCTAGGTGAGACAACCACATATCACAGTCAAATATACAGGACATGAACTTTCCATTCCAGCTAAACAATGGATATATAGCGTTTTGCAACAAAACCCATTTTAATACATATCTAAAATCTATGAATGAAAAATCTGAGAGCAGTAACACACACACATGAAAGTACCCATAAGCAATCATTTCTGATGGACAAAATACAAATGTGAAAAATTGGTGGACATAGTGTTTTGTAACTAAACTCCTCGAATAATGAGTTATTTTGTCTAGGGACTATAGTCTTGTATAGCTTTTCCCCTATAGCCATATTGCTCAGCCTGAGACATGCCAGTTGGGTTCTGCCCACAGATGCCAGGCAGTGCAGACAGAATAAGAAAACCGCAGGCTCAGTTGGGCTGAGTAATCCTTTCCTAATTAATCAGTTAGTCCTGAGGAACAGTCTCTCTTGTTCCCTTCTATCCTATCCAGTTATACCCAATGGCCTGCATGTTTCTGCTGGCTGGCTGTTCTGCTGGCAACAGTTACAGACAACACAGATAGCCAGCAGCATACCACCCTGCATCCCACTGCTGGCTTGCTTCTGAAGCTAAACAGGGTTGGTCCTGGTCAGTCCCCGGATGGGAGACCAGATGCTGTTGGAGGGCTGGTAGGAGGCACTCTTTCCTCAGGTCTAAAAATTATCCAAATGCCCCAGGGCAGTGATTGGAGACATTGCCCTGTGTAGGGTGCTGTCTTTTGGATGGGATGTTAAACGGGTGTCCTGACTCTCTGAGGTCATTAAAGATCCCATGGCACTTATCGTGAGAGTAGGGGTGTTAACCCCGGTGTCCTGGCTAAATTCCCAAGCTGTCCCTCATGCCATCACAGTCACCTAATCATCCCCAGCTTATAATTGGCTCATTCATCCCCCTCCTCTCCGCTGTAACTATTCCCCAGGTCGTTGCTGTAAATGAGAACGTGTTCTCAGTCAACTTACCTGGTTAAATAAATAAACAGATAAATTGTGCTCAGGCTATTTATTCAAACTGAGGGTTTCCTAACATATAATGAGAATGTTATGAGAAATCTCATGTTATGAGAAATTAATCTTGGAATCATTGCCAATGTAAGTGGCTGAGTTAATTGATCATGTCCAGAAATAGAAAATATAAACGTTTTCACAACGTTGCATTTCTGTTGCTTAATAAAGTAATTGTTTTGATTTTTAGGAGTGGTGGACAGCATCTTTCTAAATAGGTCTCAGATCACAGGGAAGCTGCTGGCTAATGGGTATCACTATTGCTACTGGGTCATTCCACCAACTCGGTGCCTTTTGAGATGTGCAACTTGGTGAAAAAAAACCTTGGTTTTCACAAAATGTTAACATTCTGGCGTTGCAGTGGATAGCTGCCGTCTTACGGGCTCCAGACCAATACTGCTATTTTGTTCGTTTTTTTTACGCTGATCTTAACTTTTTTTGTACATACTATTTCCTCCATTTTCATATTACCGAAATGAGGTTCTGGACATCAAATGTATTTATATAGCCCTTCGTACATCAGCTGATATCTCAAAGTGCTGTACAGAAACCCAGCCTAAAACCCCAAACAGCAAGCAATGCAGGTGTAAAAGCACGGTGGCTAGGAAAAACTCCCTAGAAAGGCCAAAACCTAGGAAGAAACCTAGAGAGGAACCAGGCTATGAGGGGTGGCCAGTCCTCTTCTGGCTGTGCCAGGTGGAGATTATAACAGAACATGGCCAAGATGTTCAAATGTTCATAAATGACCAGCATGGTCAAATAATAATAATCACAGTAGTTGTCGAGGGTGCAGCACCTCAGGAGTAAATGTCAGTTGGCTTTTCATAGCCGATCATTAAGAGTATCTCTACCGCTCCTGCGGTCTCTAGAGAGTTGATAACAGCAGGTCTGGGACAGGTAGCACGTCCGGTGAACAGGTCAGGGTTCCATAGCCGCAGGCAGAACAGTTGAAACTGGAGCAGCAGCACAGCCAGGTGGACTGGGGACAGCAAGGAGTCATCATGTCAGGTCGTCCTGAGGCATGGTCCTAGGGCTCAGGTCCTCCGAGAGAGAGAAAGAAAGAGAGAAAGAGAGAATTAGAGAGAGCATACTTAAATTCACACAGGACACTGGATAAGACAGAAGTACTCCAGATATAACAAACTGACCCTAGCCCCCCGACACATAAACTAATGCAGCATAAATACTGGAGGCTGAGACAGGAGGGGTCAGGAGACACTGTGGCCCCATCCTATGATACCCCTGGACAGGGCCAAACAGGAAGGATATAACCCCACCCACTTTGCCAAGGCACAGCCCCCACACCACTAGAGGGATATCTTCAACCACCAACTTACCATCCTGAGACAAGGCCGAGTATAGCCCACAAAGATCTCCGCCACGGCACAACCCAAGGGGGGGTGCCAACCCAGACAGGAAGATCACGTCAGTGACTCAACCCACTCAAGTGACGCACCCCTCCTAGGGACGGCATGAAAGAGCACCAGTAAGCCAGTGACTCAGACCCTGTAATAGGGTTAGAGGCAGAGAATCACAGTGGAGAGAGGGGAACCGGCCAGGCAGAGACAGCAAGGGCGGTTCGTTGCTCCAGAGCCTTTCAGTTCACCTTCACACTCCTGGGCCAGACTACACTCAATCATAGGACAGCAATCACTAACCTTGATTTGGATGAAGACTTCTACTTCAATGGGTTGGCAGCGCACCAGACCAGGCCCTAATCCCCGGGACTCGAAGGAGGAAGAGACCGCGCAAGAAAGGCCGACAAGCGGACACGCTGACGAGACTGTGTCGGCAAGTAAATTAACCTCCTCTACACTCTGTTCTTTTGGCGAACATACAATCACTACAGAACAAACAAGACAAACTCCATTCGAGACTGTTCTATCAACGGGACTTGAAGAACTGCAATATCCTATGTTTCTCGGAGTCGTGGCTGAACAAGTACAAGGATAATATACTGTAGATCTAGCTGTTTTTTCTGTGCATCGGCAAGACCAAACAGCAGCTTCTGGTAAGGTTAAGGGGGAGGTGTGTGTCTCTTAACAACAGCTGGTGCGTGATCTCTAATGTTAAGGACGTCTCAAGGTTCTACTCACCTGTGTTAGAATACCTCATGATAAGCTGGAGACCATACTCTTTACCAAGAGGGATTTTAACTTCTCTGCGCACGGATCCCTTTTACGGGATAATTTTCCTAAACAACCGCTGAATTGCAGGGCGCAAAATATTACAAAAAATATTTATAATCATGCATTCACAAGTGAAATATACCAAAACACAGCTTAGCTTGTTGTTAATCCACCTATCGTGTCAGATTTTGAAAATATGCTTTACAGAGAAAGAAATCCAAGCTTTTGTGAGTGTATCAATCAATGCTAGAACAGCTAGCCCCAAATTAGCATGGTCACGAAAGTCAGAAAAGCAATAAAATTAATCGCTTACCTTTGATAATCTTCGGATGTTTGCACTCACGAGACTCCCAGTTACACAACAAATGTTATTTTTGTTCGATAAATATTACTTTTATTTAAAAAAAACGCCGTTTGGGGTGCGCGTTATGTTCAGAAAACTACAGCCTCGTTCCGTTCGACGAACATTCCAAAAAGTATCCGTAATGGTCGTAGAAACATGTCAAATGTTTTTTATAATCAATCCTCAGGTTGTTTTTAACAAACATAATCGATAATATTTCAACCGGACCGTAACCTATTCAATAAGAGAGAAAAAGAAAATGGAGAACTCCCCTCTCGCTCGCAGGAACTATTCAGAGGACACCTGACTACTTTTGAAAAATCTAGCTAATTTTTCAAAATAAAAGCCTGAAACTATGTCTAAAGCCTGGTCACAGCCTGAGGAAGCCATTGGAAAAGGAATCTGGTTGATACCCCTTTAAATGGAAGAAAGACAGGCCAGGAAACACAGATTAAAAAAAATATATATATCACTTCCGGGTTAGATTTTCTCAGGTTTTCGCCTGCAGAATCACTTTTGTTATACTCACAGACAATATTTTGACAGTTTTGGAAACTTTGGAGTGTTTTCTATCCTAATCTGTAAATTATATGCATATTCTACGATCTGGACCTGAGAAATAGTCCGTTTACCTTGGGAACGTTATTTAAAAAAAAAAAAACCTAGCGTCAAGAGGTTAAACTATATTTTTACGTAGCTGTCTATTTACCGCCACAAACCAAGGCTGACATTAAGACCACACTCAATGAGCTGCATAGGGGCATAAGCAACCAAGAAAATGCACATATAGAGGTGGCGCTCCTAGTGGCCAGTGATTTTAATGCAGAGAAACTGAAATCCGTTTTACCTCATTTTTACTCCACACACAGAAACGCATACAAAACTCTCCCTCGCCTCTAATTTGGCAAATCTGACCATAACTCTATCCTCCTGATTCCTGCTTACAAGCAAAAACTAAAACAGGAAGTACCAGTGACGTGCTCAATACAGAAGTGGTCAGATGAAGCGGATGCTAAGCTACAGGACTGTTTCGCTAGAACAGACTGGAACATGTTCCGGGATTCATCCGATAACATTGAGGAGTTTACCACATCAGTCACCGGCTTCATTAATAAGTGTATCGACAATGTCGTCCCCACAGTGACCGTATGTACATATCCCAACCAGAAGCCATGGATTACAGGCAACATCCGCACTGAGCTAAAAGCTAGAGCTGCCGCTTTCTAGGAGCGGCAGATGCTTATGAGAAATCCCGGTACAACCTACAACCTAACCGACTAGCCATCAAACCATCAGTCAAAACGTCATTACAGGACTAAGATCAAATCCTACTACACCGGCTCTGACTCTTGTCAGTTGTTGCATGGCTTGCAAACTATCACAGATTACAAAATAAAGCCCAGTCGCGAGCTGCCCAGTGACACAAGCCTACCAGACAAGCTAAATGCTTTCTATGCTCGCTTTGAAGCAAGCAACACTGAACCATGCATGAGAGCACAAGATGTTCCGGATGATTGTGATCTCGCTCTCCGTAGCTGATGTGAGTAAGACCTTTAAACAGGTTAACATTCACAAGGCCACAGGGGCATATTCAGAGCATGCGCTGACCAGCTGGCAAGTGTTTTCACTGACATTTTCAACCTCTCCCTGACCCAGTTTGTAATATTTACATGTTTCTAGCAGACCATCATAGTCCCTGTGCCCAAGAACGCCAAGGTAACGCCCCATTGCACTCACATCTGTAGCCAAAATGTTTTGAAAGGCTGGTCATGTCTTACATCAACACCATCATCCCAGAAACCCTGGACCCACTCCAATTCGCATATCACCCCAACAAATCTACATATGACGCAATCTCTATTGCACCCCACACTGCACCCCACACCTGGACAAAAGGAACACCTATGTGAGAATGCTGTTCATTGACTATAGCTCAGCATTCAACACCATTGTGCCCTCCAAGCTCATCACTAAGATCAGAACCCTGGGTCTGAACACCTCTTTCTGCAACTGGATCCTGGACTTGCTGACTGGCTGCCCCCAGGTGGTGAGGCTAGGCAACTGCACATCCCTCACGCTGACCCTCAACACTGGGGCCCCTCAGGGGTGCGTGCTTAATCCACTCCTGTACTCCCTGCACACCCACGACTGTGTGGCCGTGCACGTCTCCAACACCACGTCTCCAACACCACCACCATAACAACAGTGGGCCTGATCACCGACGACGATGAGACAGCCTATAGGGAGGAATTCAGAGACCTGGCAGTGTGGTGCCAAGACAACAACCTCTCCCTCAACTTCAGCAAGAAAAAGGAGCTGATCGTGGACTACAGGAAACAACGGGACAAGCACGCCCCCATCCACATTGACGGTGCTGTAGTGGAGCGGGTCGAGAGCTTCAAGTTTCTTGGTGACCATATCACAAAGGAATTATCATGGTCCAGACTAGAGGTCTTCACGGGTCTCGGGTATTCGGGTACAGGTGGATCCGTAAAGACCTCTAGTCCACACACACCAACACAGTCATGAAGAAGGCATGACACCACCTCTTCCCCCTCAGGAAGCTGAAAAGATTAGGCATGGGCCCTTCAGATCCTCAAAATGTTCTACAGCTGCACCATTGCGTTCAAAACAACTGGGAACTCGGAAAGAAATGAGGTCCGACTGGGAAAAATTATTTTGAACAGATCCAACTCAAAATTCCAACTTGGGAAGTCGGGCCTCTTTCTAGAGCTCCGATTTTCTGACCTAAAGATCACTGACATCATGATTTGACCTCGTATTTTTCAGAGTTCCCAGTTGTCTTGAAAGCACCATAAAACTCATGGTAGGCCAGCTCATATCTGTGTGAATCTGGATTCAGTGCTCTCGTCTGCATTAAAACCTAATATCGATCCAGGTTGGATGTGAGCAGAGAGGAGGTGCGCCTAATCGACCACGTCCCCTGACTTTGAGAAGCTCTGACTCGACATGCATCAAGCACACCCACCTCATTAGTGGCGGTGAGATAAGAGACATTATGTCAGACTCATTTGAAATTGACAGTCATAGTCCCACATTAAAAGTATGTGATGGTGAGTTGAGAAGACAATCAGAAATACTGCTAGAATGTTTTTCAATTGACTGCCGTAGTCCCAAATAAAGTTAACTTTGGCTTTTAATTACATAATTTTTTTCACATGGTTGGGTTCGCGGGAACCCCTGTTTTGCATGACTTGACTATTAGCTGTCCAATATTTATTTTAAATAATAAAAAATTCAAAATGTGTCTCACCATATTAAAATGAGAGTTCAGTTCATGTAACAGGTTTGACCTTAAAATGAGGTACAGGTTATTGTTTTTTTTAGCTTAAAATCAATCATTAATCACATTAAATAATAATCTTCAGAAATGACTTTGTCAAAGCAACAAAATAACTAGCGCTTTGCAATGATGGTGAAAACTTGGAGAAATGATAGGGTTAAGTGGGTTAAAATCTTCCTGGTAGTCACAGGGAGTGCAAAGAGGGACATGTCATAATACTGCATTTTGGCTCTTTAGCAAGTCTTTATTCATATAAAAGAAATCAGATTTATTGAATTATCCATGTGGTCTATATTAAAGGACACTTTATTGAACATAACAGGCTTTTAAAATGCAAAATTGGTGCACAACGTCTACTTAAAATACCAAAGGGACACAAAAGGCACCCATTTCGCTGAATGACCCTAAAGATGCGATAAGTCACAGAACCACAGCCTCGCTATCGCTCTCTTTTTCTCTCTCTCCATCTCTTCCTCTCCCCCCTCTGTGTTTAGGTGTGTGTGTGTGTGTGTGTGTGTGTGTGTGTGTGTGTGTGTGTGTGTGTGTGTGTGTGAGTGTGTGAGTGTGTGAGTGTGTGTGTGCTCAGACACAAATTCCACCCACACATCTCCGGAAACTGCTGTATCCTCATTCAAGCTCCCTGTTTTGTATAGTCAAATTTGTCAAGCAGATGGGAGCAGATGGGTTCAGGTCAGGCCACTGACAAGATGTTACTCAATGATATTGTTGGATGAAGCTCCTGGAAAAAACACAAACCTATTCATTCTTCAGTGATCTGACAGCATGGGAAATTGAAATGTTCACAGAGTAGATTGCAGAACCTCATACTTTAACTTCTTACTGCTGAAATCCCGTTAACAGGATCGATTTGACCACCTCGTCAACAGCCAGTGAAAGTGCAGGGCACCAAATTCAAACAACAGAAATCTCATAATTAAAATTCCTCAAACATACAAGTATTATACACCATTTTAAAGATAAACTTGTTGTTAATCCCTCCACAGTGTCCGATTTCAAAAAGGCTTTACGACAAAAGCATACCATGCGATTATGTTAGGTCAGCGCCTAGTCACAAAAAACACAGCCATTTTCCAGCCAAAGAGAGGAGTCACAAAAAGCAGAAATAGAGATAAAATTAATCACTAACCTTTGATGATCTTCATCAGATGGCACTCATAGGACTTCATGTTACACAATACATGTATGTTTTGTTCGGTAAAGTTCATATTTATATCCAAAAATCTGAGTTTAGGCAAGACGCTACTGTATCACTGGCTGTTGACGAGGTGGGACGCTACCGTCCCACATACCCTAGAGAGGTTAATGCAAATGCTGTGTCAGATTTCTAAAAAGCTTTACGGCAAAAGCACACCATGCGAAAATCTGAGTACAGCACTCAGCCACCAAACGGATACCCGCCATGTTGTGGAGTCAACAAAAGTCAGAAATAGCGTTATAAATATTCACTTACCTTTGATGATCTTCATCGGAATGCACTCCCAGGAATCTCAGTTACACAATAAATGTTTGTTTTGTTCGATAAAGTCCATCATTTATGTCCAAATACCTCCTTTTTGTTCGCGCGTTTAGTCCAGTAATCCAAATGCACAAGGCGCAGGCACTAGGTCCAGACGAAAAGTCAAAAAAGTTATATTACAGTTCGTAGAAACATGTCAAACGATGTATAGAATCAATCTTTAGGATGTTTTTATCATAAATCTTCAATAATGTTTCAACCGGACAATTCCTTTGTCTTTAGAAATGAAAAGGAACAGAGCTCGTCCTCACGGGCGCGCGCGTGACTAAACTAATGGCATTCTGCCAGACCCCTGGTTCAAACAGCTTTTATTCCCTCCCCCTTCATAGTAGAAGCCTGAAACAAGGTTCTAAAGACTGTTGACATCTAGTGGAAGCCTTAGGAAGTGCAATATGACCCCATGTACACTGTACATTGGATTGTCAAAGACTTGAAAACCTCATCCGAACGTGAAAATAGCGCCCCCAGCCATAAGAAGTTTTAACAAACAAACTGTTACAGGGGATATTTAAAGATACAATATAATAGATGTACTGTGTGAATGCCCTTTGGTTGACTACAATCCCCTAACATAAACAGTGCTGTATAGTTCAGTCTTAAGTGGATTCCAAGCATCTTTTCAAGACAGTCAAAGCCGGTGTCCAACTTGTGTCTGTCTGGCTTTTTCCACACAGCCAAAGCTCCTGTCTAGGCTGAGGCTCTATACCCTCCATCCCTCCATCCCCAGGAAGTCCAGATTCAGGCGGTCTGCTCTCCTGTGCTATGAGGGGATGAACATGGATTATCCCCGGCCCCGGCCAGCTCACCAGGCCAGCCAAAGTGGGAGGCATGGGGAGAAGCAGTGCTAAAGAGTGTCTGTGGTAAGAGGCAAGCGAGCAGTGTGGACACTCAGGGATAAGGGAGCAGAAAAACACTAATATTAAAACCTCTTAAATGTAATGGCAAATGTAGATTTCCGCCTAAATAGACATACCCAAAAGTAACTGCTATTCCTGTGTAATTACATTGGTATATCTGGAAAGAAGACATCTGGGAGATTATTAGGAAATGAACAGAAGATAGATAGGAGTCACATAGTTCAGAATACACAAGATCAAGCACACACAAAATAACATTTTTTATTTATTTTCTATTTATTTTTGAAAGTCATCTTTCATTGACAAGCTAAAAGTGAATTATTGATGACTTTGCAATCCCTAAATGCTATTTGTTCAGTATAAAAACACAATTTCTACCACCTCTCTCACACATTGTGCTGGTGTCTGGGGACATACAGGGGATATGGCTAAGCAGACAACATACTTTTTTTGATGCGCAAAGATATAATCACTTGGTGGACATTCGACATTGCCATTAAGTCATACATCATCAGATAACATTGGCGATAGGCTAGATTTGTTCCTACCAACCAAGCATTAATTTGATACCTCCCATGTAGCTATAGCTCAAACCCAGACCAAATCGAAGTTTACCTTGTAAGATGTTTGCTGTTTGATGTAAACGTTGTGTAAAAACATTTTGACTGTCGGGGCTGGTGATCAATAACGGTAGGTCACAGGCAGACAAATAAGATATCCACATGATCTGTGGAGTCCCGGCTTTCCGTGTGTATCAACGTATTCCGTGTTTATTTCGTTTATGCTTCACAACGCTAACCGGAATGTAGGTAGCAGCCATCTTGAAAAGAGGTCATTGGCTCGGCCTGCCCTTATACATTTGTATACCCATATATGGTAGCAAGTCATACCAAAGATTTGAATGCACCGATCAATAGCGAAGATACTCAGCTATCCGCAGACCCCTTGCTTTTGCAGATAGGGGCTACCGTTCTCATACCAGACTGAATTGAATTTAAAAAAAATCTAATAGGGTCCCCAAATATGGGGACTTTACATTTAAGAGGTTTAAACAATATGTGAGAGCTAAACCCCCTGGATCCAGGGAGCTGTGGAGAGGCCCAACACACGTGGACTCCTGCACCACACTGTTGCTGCTGCTGCTGCTGCTAAGGTTTCTTTATATGCCTCTTGACTCACTCCTAAATAGAGTAGGGCTTGGCTATACAGTGCCTTCAGAAGGTATTTACACCCTTTGACTTTTTCCACATTTTATATCTTGATTAGATAAGTATTCAACCCCCTGAGTCAATACAAGTTAGAATGACCTTTGGCAGCAATTACAACTGTGAGTCTTTCTGGACAGGTCTCTAAGAGCTTTGCACACCTGGATTGTACAATATTTGCCCGTTATTCTTAAAAAATTCCTCAAGCTCTGTCAAGTTGGTTGTTGATCGTTGCTAGATAGACATTTTCAAGTCTTGCCATAGATTTTTAAGCCGATTTAAATCAAAACTGTAAGTAGGCCACTCAAGAATATTCAACTCTAGTGTATATTTGGCCTTGTGTTTTAGGTTATTGTCCTGCTGAACGGTGAATTTGTCTCCCAGTGTCTGTTGTAAAGCAGACGGAAGCAGGTTTCCTTGTAGGATTTTGCCTGTGCTTAGGTCTATTCTGTTTATTTTTATCTAAAGAACCACCTAGTCCTTGACAATGACACGACTTCCGCCGAAATCGGTCCCTCTCCTTGTTCGGGCGGCGTTCGGCGGTTGACGTCACCGGCCTTCTAGCCATCGCTGATCCACTTTTCATTTTCCATTGGTTTTGTTTTTGTCTTACACACCTGGTTTCAATTCCCCAATTACCTGTTCATTATTTAACCCTCTGTTCCCCCATGTTTGTTTGTGAGTGATTGTTTGTTTGTTTTGTAATACGGTCCGTTATTGTGGGCTCGATTATTTGTGTTGTATTTGTGGAATCTTGAGTAAATACGTTTATTACTCATATCTGCTGTCCTGACTTCTGACGCCTGACTTCTCTACACCAGCTACACACAGGCAATATTACAGACAATGACAAGCATACCCACAACATGATGCAGCCACCACCATGCTTGAAAATATGAAGAGTGGTACTCAGTAATGTGTTGTGTTGGATTTGCCCCAAACATAACGCTTTGTATTCAGGACAAAAAGTTCATTTCTTTGCCCCATTTTTTTGCAGAATTACTTCAGTGCCTTATTGTAAACAGGATGCATGTTTTTGAATACTTGTATTCTGTACAGGCGTCCTTCTTTTTTCTCATTGAGTATTGTTAGTATTGTGGAGTAACTACAATGTTGTTGATCCATCTTCAGTTATCTCCTTTGACAGCCATTAAACTCTGTAACTGTTTTAAAAATCACCATTGACCTCATGGTGAAATCCCTGAGTTAGGAAGGGCACCTGTATCTTTGCTGTCACTGGGTGAATTGACACACCATCCAAAGCATAATTAATAACTGCACCATGCTCAAAGGGATATTCAATGTCTGCTTTTTTTTTTACCCAATTTTGTGAACCATTGGAAAATCTACCTGGTCTTTGTGGTTGAATCTGTGCTTGAAATTCACTGTTTGACTGAGGGAGCTTACAGATAATTGTATGTGTGGGATACAGCGATGGGGTAGTCATTTAAAAAACATTTTAAACACTATTATTGCACACAGGGTGAGTCCATGCAACTTATTATGTGACTTGTTAAGCACATTTTTACTCCTGAACTTATTTAGGTTTGCCATAACAAAAGGGTTGAGTACTTATTGACTCAAGACATCTCAGCTTTTCATTTTTTATTAATTTGTAAACATTTCTAAAAACATAATTCCACTTTGACATTATGGGGTGTTGTGTGTAGATCAGTGACCAAAATCTCATTGTAATCCATTTTAAATTCAGGCTGTAATACAACTAAATGTGGGAAAAGTCAAGGGGTGTGAACACTTTCTGAAGGCATTGTATCTGTCTCTCTCTTCACTCTTATCTTATACCCCACCCCCTGGGCAAAAATAATGGTCATTTCAACTTGTTATGACTATAATCATGTTGCATCAACATGCCCGGTTGGTTGAATTTGCAAAAAGTCGTCAGTGTACAGGTTTTGTCTTATGGCTCTCTCAACAACAACAAAAAAATGTCATGGTTACCCTGCAATTGCGTTTACATGCGTAGGCTACTAATGTATTGCAGATTTTAAGATACCTCTTTGATATTCAATTTTACAAAATGATGCAGATGTCCTTTGAAGCAGGGATAATGTGAGTGTGTGAGTACTGTATGCATATGTGTATGTGTGCATGTGTTTCTCTCTTTATATTTTCAGACTCATGTCAGCTATTTTACGTCACCCAGCAGTAATTTATGTTGATTTGTTTTGATGAGAAAGACTTGTGGGTTGATCTTTATACTGTGAGAGATGGGATACTTCTCACAAGTATACACACAGTAAGTATAAGAGTATTTTCAAACCTTCCTACTTAATCCTGGAAGAAAAGTACATGTAATATTGCATTTCCTCGAAGCTCTCAAAGGGTGCTTAGCAACAATATTTTATTCATACCGATATTTATTTTCATGGCCAAGGTATCTTGACTAACAGGAAAGCAGAAAACTGACATTAATCGCAAATGACATCAGCAGGAAGTGGCTCAGTACTTTGACCTTGTTACCCCCCCCCCTCTCTCTCTCTCTCTCTCTCTCCGCTCTCTCTCTCCGCTCTCTCTCTCTTTCTTTCTTTCTCTCTCTCTCTCTCTGGATAAGGTTACAGCACCCCTTTCAGCCACACTACAACCATTTTCTCCATAATAAGCAGGATATTGGATATTATGAAGTTTGATTTGTTGCTAAGCAACTGGATATCTATGCACCAGGCTCACCTATCTCTTATGGGAAGTCTCTTCAGAAAGAAGAGAGAGTGGTGAGTGGGGAGTGTCGAAGTTGCAAAATGGCTTCAGCATCTCTTCGTCAACAATGAATCATATTCATTGATGGATACTGATTCTGCTACAATACAATCTTTGTATGTGTCAAAAGATGCCCTTCCAAATATAGCAATATGTGTGGGCTTAGGACCAAAAGCCTTGTAAACTTATGAGGTTATAGGTGGCATTATAATATGATGAATTGAGATAGAAATTAAATATGCACCCTTTGATGCTCTGGCTTGGACGTGTACTACGCATTCACAGAACCAACATCCAGAGATGTGTCATGAATCATATACACTATACTGTCCAGCTGTTTACTAACATTCACGTCCTTGCCTTCACTGTGGCCATGGACAGGCTGCTATACAGCTTCTGGGAGGGGTCACGACGTCACATCACCTGTCAAGTTCTCACTCTTTGCGTTCGAGACAGACTAAGAAACAGCTAGGAACACAGTAACCAAGGCAACGCACGCCTGTCTGATGATGACACATCTACTCCTACTGAAAATATGGGCCTCGTTTTTTCCACCGGTTTTCTTTGCATTTGTTTGTAAACAACTGCCAGATAGGATAGTGTTTGCCATGCTGACTTTTGTTTTCCAGTGCTGGGATACATTTCTTCAACACTCAGATCATGAGAACATAATAACCTTTGAATAGACATTTGAATCAATAGACTTTTTTTGTGAAATGTAATTCACTTTGAACTAAATTAACCTTCTTTAATCAAATGAATACTGACACGTTAAATGGCACACACGTCCACCAAGCCAGTGTGTGTTATGTAATGCTAATTGCCGTGTGTTCTAATGGAAAAACTCAAGTGCTCAAGATCTTGGCATTTTAAAGCACTACAGCCTTCATCTTTTTGAATTATGTTAAAGACAGATTATGCTCAGGAAGATATGCGCTAAGCTGTCCTCTCTTTTATGCTTTGCTAGACTAAAAAATTACAAAGGCCAGACACAGGAAGCCTCCCTCTCATGTCAGTGAAAGTTAGAAGGGAGGAGGCAGACTTCAACGTGTAGACTTTTGGCACCTGGTCCCCTCCCCAGCAGGCCAGGGGTGAGAGAGTGGACAGGAGGGGTGATAGGGATGAAACAGACAGGAGAGATGACAGAGAGGGAGGAAGCAAAGTCCTCTCACTAATGTGACAGTGGTACTTCCAAGTAATTGAATTTCCTTTCCTGACTTTTAATTGATGTGTGGTTTCTTCTCTTACAGATCAAGACAGCTAAAGTATTTAGAATGGATAATCAAGCATCTGTGTGTGTACTATTGGCCAATAATAAAATGATCCTTGTGCAGTCAGCCGACAGACATCAAAATATGTTGTAATGGATTCCAAGGGAATGAATCAACATTCGACACGAAGCCAGTGTGGGACTAGCTGTAACCTTGAATGGCACTCTGAACTCTCTCAATTAAATTAAATTCAAACGGCTTTATTGGCATGGGAAACATATGTTTACATTGCCAAAGCAAGTGAAATAGATAATAACCTAAAGTGAAATAAACAATAAAAAGGAACAGTAAACATTACACTCACAAACGTTTTCAAGTAAGAGAGACATTTGAAATGTCATATTATGGCTATGCACCGTGTTGTAACGATATGCAAATAGTCAGCACTCTCTCTCACATGGGAAATGATAGGCTGCTAAAGCAAATACATCTGACTCTGTTGGTCTAACTGCCACAGTGGGCTGAACCCGCTGTAAAATCCTGACAACTATCTGACAACCATCTGAGAACCTGTGAGTTGTTGGAGTGGGGACTGAGGGCGGGCTCATGACAGTATATAATGAGGTAGTGAAGATGCCATGCTTAGTGCAACCCCACTCACACAGGGGCAAGGTGATAATATAGGCACCTCCTCTACTGATGTGTGTATTGGGAAATGAAACGAAATGAAAACCAAAAGTAACAGTAACCAAACCTTGGTGGAGGCGCCAGGTTCCTGTTTAAGCCCTAATTAGTCAGTGCCAGTCACTGCCCTCTCCTCAAAGGTCTTACTCATATCCTTTCTAACTGTCCAGAGACAGACAGATTGAAAGTGAAATCTGTACAAAAGAAGTAGGCCCATAGGACAGGGGTGTGGGTTGGAGTGATTTTAGGGAGAAGAGAGAGGTGAGGCATCAAGGACGTCTGTTCCTGATAGGAAGACGAGTTGCCGTGGAAACACCTCAGTGGAAATGTGAATGCCCTGGCAATATGCTTGTAGGATAGACAAAAAACGAAGCCTAAAAGGACAGGTGAAGACAATACATTCAGGGTACAACATTGCCTTCAGAAGAGAGGTTCCGTTCATTATTGACTGTATAATTACTTCTATTACTTAATACTTATATATACCTCTCACAATACAGGGAGAAACTGCCGCTGAAGTAATGAGGACCTCTGTACAGAATCACCTTAATTCAACCCTTTCATTTTCATAAACTATTCCTGTCCAGCTTGTCTGAAGGATTATAATAGTTTGCAGTATAATGTTCTTAAACAAATCTGGTTGGAATGAGTAATCTGGTAGAAAATATGCAGAACAAGTGCTGCGATAATTTCAAGTGAAGAATATGACGTTGTTTGAGTAGACTGTTCATGACCTTATGACTATCTCTGCGTGGATCTAGGCTTTAATGACGGTTACTCACAGGTTTCTAGGTAATCTGCTGCCTAATTATACTGTTGAGGAAGGAGGATGAGGAAATTGCCTAACAACGACCCCAATATGTCTTCTACTCAGGTAGCACAGCGGATTATACTGCAATAAACATTATTTCGCAACAAACAACCCTCTGTGCTTTCCAAGGAAAATGTGAATGTCGTACCACACCATGTGGTTCCAAGGAACCATGGGAATATCTAAGGAACAATTTGATTTCGTACCACACAGTGTGATTGGTCTAGTCATGTTTGTAACAAGGCAACTAATAACATTGTCTATTTAAAAGAGTCAAAAGTAGTTTTGGTTGTTCATCTAACCTTATTACAAATCAAGGTTTATAAGGACAAATACAAGCTTGGCAGCTGACCTCCTCGATGTGAAACGAACGTCAGAAACATGTCCTACCCTTTTAACTCTGCCCTGGTCTGGTCTGTTGCAACGATAAAAGCAAGAACGCCGAAACAAGTGGCCTTTTGTTGGGTATGTATCAGTGAGTGTTTGTAAAACCCTGTTTCCCAACCAGGATAAATATGCTTATTTCCTGGGCCCTCTGACCCAGTGCAAAGGTCAGAATGAAGCTCTGGTTTGAATGAAGCAGTAGAACACACAGTAGTCTTTACTCTGACGATATGAATGACGCCAACCATGTGAGGCCAGCCATCTCTACTCATGATTGGATAAGGCTGACGACCGTATAGTCCCCTCCAATTCAGATGAAGATTTGAAGTACTACTAGGCTTTTCCCCCCCAAATCCAATCAAATCAAATTGTATTGGTCACATACACATGCTTAGCAGATGTAGTGAAATGCTTGTGCTTTTGTTCTGACAGTACAGTAATATCTAACAAGTAATCTAACAATTCCACATCAACTACCTAATACACACAAATCTAAAGGGATTGAATAAGAATATGTACATATAAATATATGGATGAGCGATGGCCGAGCGGCATAGGCAAGATGCAATAGATGGTATAAGATACAGTATATACAGTGGGGCAAAAAAGTATTTAGTCAGCCACCAATTGTGCAAGTTCTCCCACTTAAAAAGATGAGAGAGGCCTGTAATTTTCATCATAGGTACACTTCAACTATGACAGACAAAATGAGAAAAAAGAATCCAGAAAATCACATTGTAGGATTTTTTATGAATTTATTTGCAAATTATGGTGGAAAATAAGTATTTGGTCACCTACAAACAAGCAAGATTTCTGGCTCTCACAAACCTGTAACTTCCTCTTTAATAAGAGGCTCCTCTGTCCTCCACTCGTTACCTGTATTAATGGCACCTGTTTGAACTTGTTATCAGTATAAAAGACACCTGTCCACAACCTTAAACAGTCACACTCCAAACTCCACTATGGCCAAGACCAAAGAGCTGTCAAAGGACATCAGAAACAAAATTGTAGACCTGCACCAGGCTGGGAAGACTGAATCTGCAATAGGTAAGCAGCTTGGTTTGAAGAAATCAACTGTGAGAGCAATTATTAGGAAATGGAAGACATACAAGACCACTGATAATCTCCCTCGATCTGGGGCTCCACGCAAGATCTCACCCCGTGGGGTCAAAATGATCACAAGAACGGTGAGCAAAAATCCCAGAACCACACGGGGGGACCTAGTGAATGACCTGCAGAGAGCTGGGACCAAAGTAACAAAGTCTACCATCAGTAACACACTACGCCGCCAGGGACTCAAATCCTGCAGTGCCAGACGTGTCCCTCTGCTTAAGCCAGTACATGTCCAGGCCCGTCTCTAGTTTGCTAGAGAGCATTTGGATGATCCAGAAGAAGATTGGGAGAATGTCATATGTCATGTCAAAATATAACTTTTTGGTAAAAACTCAACTCGTCGTGTTTGGAGGACAAAGAATGCTGAGTTGCATCCAAAGAACACCATACCTACTGTGAAGCACGGGGGTGGAAACATCATGCTTTGGGGCTGTTTTTCTGCAAAGGGACCAGGACGACTGATCCGTGTAAAAGAAAGAATGAATGGGGCCATGTATCGTGAGATTTTGAGTGAAAACCTCCTTCCATCAGCAAGGGCATTGAAGATGAAACGTGGCTGGGTCTTTCAGCATGACAATGATCCCAAACACACCGCCCGGGCAACGAAGGAGTTGCTTCGTAAGAAGCATTTCAAGGTCCTGGAGTGGCCTAGCCAGTCTCCAGATCTCAACCCCATAGAAAATCTTTGGAGGGAGTTGAAAGTCCGTGTTGCCCAGCAACAGCCCCAAAACATCACTGCTCTAGAGGAGATCTGCATGGAGGAATGGGCCAAAATACCAGCAACAGTGTGTGAAAACCTTGTGAAGACTTACAGAAAACGTTTGACCTCTGTCATTGCCAACAAAGGGTATATAACAAAGTATTGAGATAAACTTTTGTTATTGACCAAATACTTATTTTCCACCATAATTTGCAAATAAATTCATAAAAAATCCTACAATGTGATTTTCTGGATTTTTTTCCCTCATTTTGTCTGTCATAGTTGAAGTGTACCTATGATGAAAATTACAGGCCTCTCTCATCTTTTTAAGTGGGAGAACTTGCACAATTGGTGGCTGACTAAATACTTTTTTGCCCCACTGTACATATGAGATGAGTAATGTAAGATATGTAAACATTGTTAAAATGGCATTATGTAAAGTGACTAGTGATCCATTTACTAAGGTGGCCAATGATTTGAGTCAGTATGTAGGCAGCAGCCTCTCTGAGTTAGTGATTGCTCTTTAACAGTCTGATGGCCTTGAGATAGAAGATTTTTTTCAGTCTCTCGGTCCCAGCTTTAGTGCACCTGTACTGACCTCGCCTTCTGGATGGTAGCGGCAGTGGTTCGGGTTGTTGTCCTTGATGATCTTTTTGGCCTTCCTGTAATATCGGGTGCTGTAGGTGTCCTGGAGGGCAGGTAGTTTTCCCCCGGTGATGCGTTGTGCAGACCGCACCACCCTCTGGAGAGCCTTGCATTTGAGGGCGGTGCAGTTGCCGTACCAGGCGGTGATACAGCCCGACAGGCTGTAAAAGTTTGTGAGGGTTTTAGGTGCCTCCTGTTGCGCCTTCTTCACCACACTCTGTGTGGGTGGACCATTTCAGTTTGTCAGTGATGTGTACGCCAAGGAACTTAAAACTTTCCACCTTCTCCACTACTCTTCCGTCGATGTGGATAGGGGGGTGCTCCCTCTGCTGTTTCCTGAAGTCCACGATCATCTCCTTTGTTTTGTTGACGTTGAGTGAGAGGTTGTTTTTCTGACACCACCCTCCGAGTGCCCTCACCTCCTCCTTGTAGGCTGTCTCATCGTTGTTGGTAATCAACCCACTACAGTTGTGTCGTCTGCAAACTTGAGAGGCTGGAGAGTCTGATGTGTATGTTTGTCACACAACTCCTCTATGTATGGAATGCCTGCTGATTCTGAGAAACCAAGTGTTTCCGCAGAACGAGACAGAATCCGACTACAGTTGGTTATTTAAATGTCTAATATTGACTTAAACCAACTGAAGCAAGCATTACCATACCCTTCAAAGAAGTTGATGGATAAGAGAGTTATTGCTGAAACTAAAGCTATTAGTGAACGTAATGGACTACAGTAATACCATAGTAACTGAGTAGTAATAACATCCTGATGCTGATTTCCCAAATAGTGAAACAAAGGACATTTTGTCCTTGTTAGATAGAACCAATTCAAACTGCATTCATCATAGGACGAAGGAGATGAATCGCTTTGGTAACATCACATAGTCAGAGGTCAGTCATCCAGGTGTGTCTTGTCTATAGGGAAGAATAGAACAGGGATGAATCATTCTGTTTGATATGCTGCTGGGCTGTGGCCTGTCAGCTTCCCTTGTAGTGAGTCACCAGAGACATAGCCCGTCCTGATCGCCCGGCCGGCTGCCTGCCACTGGAGATACGGATGTAGGATCTTCATTGGATCAATCTTTCGTTGCTGAGAATTTTCCTGCACCGCAGGAAATGCAAATGAGCTTTGTGATTTCCAGAAATTCACTGAAAGCCCACATTAACACACGGTTCTATTAACAGCATTGCACTTTTCATGTAGCCTACTTTTGGCAGCTAATAGCCTAACCACCGATGAAGCAACATGATGGACTAAATGTTTAAATCCTGTTGCTGCAGGATTATTTTAGCTGTGACGATATAGATCAAATTAAGATCCTACATCTGTAGAGCTGATCAAATCCCTGGAGGAGAGGAGAGGCCTGTGTTATGTAGATGTACAGTACCAGTCAAAAGTTGGACACACCTACTCAGCTTTGCACACTCTTGGCATTCTCTCAACCAGCATCATGAGGTAGTCACCTGGAATGCATTTCAATTAACAGGTGTGCCTTGTTAAAAGTTCATTTGTGGAATTTCTTTCCTTCTTAATGTGTTTGAGCCAATCAGTTGTGTTGTGATAAGGTAGGGGTGGTATACAGAAGATAGCCCTATTTGGTAAAAGACCAAGTCCATATTATGGCAAGAACAGCTCAAATAAGCAAAGAGAAACGACAGTCCATCATTACTTTAAGACATGAAGGGCAGTCAATACGGAACATTTCAAGAACTTTGAAAGTTTCTTCAAGTGCAGTCGCGAAAACCATCAAACGATATGATGAAACGATCTCTCATGAGGACCACCACAGGAAAGGAAGACCCAGTTAGCTCTGCTGCAGAGGATAAGTTCATTAGAGTTACCAGACTCAGAAATTGCAGCCCAAATAAATACTTCACAGAGTTCAAGTAACAGACACATCTCAACATCAACTGTTCAGAGGAGAACCACTACTAAAGGACAACAATAATAAGAAGAGACTTGCATGGGCCAAGAAACATGAGCAATGGGCATTAGACCAGAGGAAATCTGTCCTTTGGTCTGATGAGTCCAAATTTTAGATTTTTGTTCCAACCGCTGTGTCTTTGAGTCGCAGAATAGGTCAATCAATCAATCAATCAAATTTATTTATAAAGCCCTTTTTACATCAGCCAATGTCTCAAAGTGCTATACAGAAACCCAGCCTAAAACCCCAAACAACAAGCAATGCAGATGTAGAAGCACCGTGGCTAGGAAAAACTCCCTAGAAAGGCAGGAACCCAGGAATAAGCCTAGAGGGGAACCAGGCTCTGAGGGGTGGCCAGTCTTCTTCTGGCTGTGTCGGGTGGAGATTATAACAGTACATGGCCAAGATGTTCAAATGTTCATATATGACCAACAGGGTCAAGTAATAATAATAACAGTGGTTGTAGAGGGTGCAACAGGTCAGCACCTCAGGAGTAAATGTCAGTTGGCTTTTCATAGCCGATCATTCAGAGTTAGAGACAGCAGTTGCGGAAGACAGAGAGAGTCGAAAACAGCAGGTCCGGGATAAGACAGCACGTCCGGTGAACAGGTCAGGGTTCCATAGCCACAGGCAGAACAGTTGAAACTGGAGCAGCAGCAGGACCAGGTGGACTGGGGACAGCAAGGAGTCATCAGGCCAGGTAGTCCTGAGGCATGGTCCTACGGCTCAGGTCCTGCAAGAGAAGAGAGAAAAGAGAGAAAAGAGAGAAAGAGAGTTAGAGGGAGCATACTAAAATTCACACAGGACACCGGATAAGACAAGAGAAATACTCCAGATATAACAGACTGATCCTAGCCCCCCGACACAAACTATTGCAGCATAAATACTGGAGGCTGAGAAAGGAGGGATCGGGAGACACTGTGGCCCCGTCCGACGATACCCCCGGACAGGGCCAATCAGGCAGGATATAACCCCACCCCCTTTGCCAATGCACAGCCCCCACACCACCTGAGGGATATCTTCAAACCACCAACTTACTACCCAGACACAAGGACGAGTATAGCCCACAAAGATCTCCCCTACAGCACAAACCCGAGGGGGGCATCAACCCGGACAGGAAGATCACGTCAGTGACTCAACCCAGTCAAGTGACGCACCACTCCTAGGAACGGCATGGAAGAGCACCAGTAAGTCAGTGACTCAGCCCCCGTAATAGGGTTCGAGGCAGAGAATCCAGTGGTGGGCCGTCAGGGCCTGCAAGGCCTTCTCTGCTGGCCTAAACATCATCAGAATATATATTTTTTTGAAATATATTTTCCCACAAATATGTATTAAATTATTCCCCAGAGTAAGAGTTATACTCTTCATTTCATAGCTTTCCTCTTGGTTGCACTGCTTCCAGCCCCAGGTTGAGATTTGGAGGGCTGGTCTTTATGTTAGATCTTTTATCCAATCATATTCAGCCATCATGTGTTGCCAGGGGTCGAAAATCTGCCCTCAGGCCTTCAGAATCAACAGTGCGGGCGCTTGTAGCTTATAGTGAATGGAAATGAAAATTTAGTGTCAACCAATCAGCTTTAGAGTTGGTTATTGTACGCCTGCTGGCTGGCTCCAGTGTTACACAGGAGCCAGCTAGCAGGCGTAGTGCGTGCACGTCTTTTGATTGGATTACCAATATTGAGAGGCAGGTCCTATGGGCAGGTCTATGCAGATCTAGGAAACTGAATTTGATAAACGAATTAATTCGCGTACTACTAAGCTGTTTTTTCAACCCACAATGGCGGAAGGAGGAGAAGATATCGATTTGGTCGAGGATATAATTATAACGCCATTCTCAAGACGAACTTTTCAAGAAAAGTTAGACATTGTAAGGAGAGGTCGCCCGACGCCACAAAGCCTGTCACAGGCGGGAAAGGGGTTAGTTCGCTCGCCACTTTCAAAGTTTCAACTACGAGCGCTGTCAATGGCTCACAGGCTCCGAGAAGCACTGCAAACTGTACTGCTGGGAATGCCTATTATTTGCAAGTGATCGATTTGGTGTTTGGAGCCACACTGGCTTTGCAAACTTGAGTTGTCTAACCAAGGCAGCAACGAGACACCAAAGTACGGCTGGTGGTGCTTTTTAAAACTTTTGGGGACACCGGAGTGGATCTACAGCTCAAAGAACAAGCGCGCAGGGCAACGGAGCTGCACAATGAAAAGGTGAAGGGAAATATTGAAAAGACTCATTGATTGTGTCATGTTTTTGGGTAAACACTGTTTACCCAAAAATGTCAATTTGTCAATTTCAAGGTGACGCAACGCCTGGTTATACTGCGTTTCTGTCTAAATGTATAGTGTCTAGAGCCATGGCATCATAATGATGGTAATAAGAGGTGGATTAATTCGGGTGGGACTGTGTAGTACCTCACTGAAGGCCCAGGCCCCAGGCCCACGGCACGCCACTGAGAGAATCCCATTGGAGAGAGGGGAACCGGCCAGGCAGAGAAAGCAATGGCGGTTCGTCTCTCCCGTGCAGTTCCATTCACCTTCACACCCCTGGGCCAGACTGCACTCAGCCATAGGACCCACTGAAGAGATGAGATTTCAATAAAGACTTAAAGGTCGAGACCGAGTCTGTGTCTCTCACATGGGTAGGCAGACCATTCCATAAAAAATTAGCTCTATAGGAGAAAACTGTGAAAGTAGAGCATTACAGTAGTCTAACTTAGAAGTGACAAAAGCATGGATACATTTTTCTGCATCATTTTTGGACTGAAAGTTTCTGATTTTTGCAATGTTACTTAGATGGAAAAAAGCTGTCCTTGAAAATGTCTTGATATGTTCGTCAAAAGAGAGATCAGCGTTCAGAGGAACACCGAGGACCTTCACAGTTTTATTTGAGACAACTGTACAACCATCAAGATTAATTGTCTTGGGACCTAGAACTAGCATCTCTGTTTTGTCCGAGTTTAAAAGTAAAACATTTGCCGCCATCCACTTCCTTATGTCTGAAACACAGGCTTCCAGGGAGGGCAATTTTGCGGCTTCACCATGTTTCATCGAAATGTACAGCTGTGTATTGTCCGCATAGCTGTGAAAGTTAACATTATGCTTCCGAATGACATCCCCAAGAGGTAAAACATATTGTGAAAACAATACTGGTCCTAAAACGGAACCTTGAGGAACACTGAAATTTACAGTTGATTTGTCAGAGAACAAACCATCCACGGAGACGAACTGATATCATTCTGACAGATAAGATCTAAACCAGGCCAGAACTTGTCCATGTAGACCAATTTGGGTTTCCAATCTCTCCAAAAGAACGTGGTGATCAATGGTATCAAAAGCGGCACTAAGGTCTAGGAGCACGAGAACAGATGCAGAGCCTCTGTCTGACACCATTAAAAATTAATTTACCACCTTCACGAGTGCAGTCTCAGTGCTATGATGGGGTCTAAAACCAGACTGAAGCGTTTTGTATACATGGTTTGTCTTCAGGAAGGTGGTGAGTTGCTGCGCAACAGCCTTTTCTAACATTTTTGAGAGGAATGGGAGATTATAGGCCGGTAGTTTTTTATATTTTTATATTCTCTGGGTCAAGGTTTGGCTTTTTCAAGAGAGGCTTTATTACTGCTACTTTTAGTGAGTTTGGTACACATCCGGTGGATAGGGAGGCATTTATTATGTTCAACATAGGAAGGGCAAGCACAGGAAGCAGCTCTTTCAGTAGTTTAGTTTGAATAGAGTCCAGTATGCAGCTTGAAGGTTTAGAGGCCATGACTATTTTTATAAATGTGTCAAGAGATATAGCATTAAAAAACTTGAGTGTCTCCCTTGATCCTAGGTCCTGGCAGTGTTGTGCAGACTCAGGACAACTGAGCTTTGGAGACATACGCAAATTTAAAGAGGGGTCCGTAATTTGCTTTCTAATGATCATGATCTTTTCGTCAGAGAAGTTCATGAATTTATCACTGCTGACGTGAAAGCCATCCTCTCTGGGGAATGCTGCTTTTTAGTTAGCTTTATGACAGTATCAAAATACATTTTGGATTGTTCTTATTCTCCTCAATTAAGTTGGAAAAATAGGATGATCGAGCAGCAGTGAGGGCTCTTCGATACTGCTCGGTACTGTCTTTCCAAGCTAGTCGGAAGACTTCCAATTTGGTGTGGCGCCATTTCCGTTCCAATTTTCTGGAAGCTTGCTTCAGAGCTCGGGTATTTTCTGTATACTAGGGTGCTAGTTTCTTATTACACATGTTTTCTGTTTTCAGGGGTGTGACTGCATCTAGGGTATTGCGCAAGGTTAAATTTAGTTCCTCAGTTAGGTGTTTAACAGATTTTTGTACTCTGACGTCCTTAGGTGGGTGGAGGGAGTCTGGAAGGGCATCTAGGAATCTTTGGGTTGTCCGAGAATTTATAGAACGGCTTTTGATGATCCTTGGTTGGGGTCTGAGCAGATTATTTGTTGCGATTGCAAACGTAATAAAATGTTGGTCCGATAGTCCATGGTTATGAGGAAAAACATTAATAGCCACAATATTTATTCCACAGGACAAGGTATGACTGTGGCAGTGAGTAGGTCCGGAGACATGTTGAACAAACCCCACTGAGTCGATGATGGCTCCGAAAGCCTTTTGGAGTGGGTCTGTGGACTTTTCCATGTGAAAATTAAAGTCACCAAAAATGTAATATTATCTGCCATGACTACAAGGTCCGATAGGAATTCAGGGAACTCAGTGAGGAACGCTGTATACGGCCAAGGAGGCCTGCAAACAGTAGCTATAAAAAGTGAGTAGGCTGCATAGATTTCATGACTAGAATATGTTTTGTTGTTGTAAATTGACATTTCCTATCGTAAATGTTAGAAACACCTCCGCCTTTGCAGGATGCACGGGGGATATGGTCGCTAGTGTAACTAGGAGACCTCATTTAACACAGTAAATTCATCAGTCTTAAACCATGTTTCAGTCAGGCCAATCACATCAAGATTATGATCAGTGATTAGTTCATTGACTATAACTGCCTTGGAAGTGAGGGATCTAACATTAAGTAGACCTATTTTGAGATGTGAGATATCACAATCTCTTACAATAATGACAGGAATGGAGGAGGTCTTTATTCCAGTGAGATTGCTAAAGCGAACACCGCCATGTTTAGTTTTGCCCAACCTAGACTGAGGCACAGACACGGTTTCAATGGGGATAGCTGAGGTGACTACACTGACTGTACTAGTGGCAGACTCCACTAAGCTGGCAGGCTGGCTAACAGCCTGCTGCCTGGCCTGCACCCTATCTCATTGTGGAGCTAGAGCCCTGTCTATGTTCATACAGTGGCTTGCAAAAGTATTGACTCCCCTTGGTATGTTTCCTATTTTGTTGCCTTACAACCTGGAAGGAAAATTTATTTTGGGGGGGTTTGTATCAATTGATTTACACAACATGCCTACCAATTTGAAGATGCAAAATATGTTTTATTGTGAAACAAACATATAACAAATAACTTGAGCGCGCATAACTATTCACCCCCCCAAAGTCAATACTTTGTAGAGCCACCTTTTGCAGCAATTACAGCTGCAAGTCTCTTGGGGTACGTCTCTATAAGCTTGGCACATCTAGCCACTGGGATTTTGCCCATTCTTCAAGGCAAAACTGCTCCAGCTCCTTCAAGTTGGATGGGTTCCACTGGTGTACAGCAATCTTTAAGTCATATCACAGATTCTCAATTGGATTGAGGTCTGGGTTTTGACTAGGCCATTCCAAGACATTTATATGTTTCCCGTTAATCTTGAGAATATAGGGGGTGCTGTTTCGACTTAGTGAAAATTGGTCTCCAAATTAAACTGCCTAGTACTCAATTCTTGCTCGTACAATATGCATATTATTATTATTATTGGATAGAAAACACTCTCTAGTTTCTAAAACCGTTTGAATTATGTCTCTGAGTGAAACAGAACTCATTCTACAGCACTTTTCCTGCCAGGGAGTGAGATTTCAGAAATCTTGGCCTCTGTTCCCAGGTCAGTTTATAAGTCCCTGTGAATGCTGTGGGGCTACAAACACTGCCTACGCCTTCCTCTAAATGTCAGTAAGTGGTGACAATTTGAATGGGGTCGATTGCGCAATCTGGGACTTTATATAAGACCAAGATGCGGAAGTACCTTTCTTTTCTGCCCTGCGCTTGACGCACGATGGACGTCGGACTGGCCTCCTTCCAAGCTTTGGTTTAGCCAGTAATATATCTCCGGTCATGTTTTTACTCGTTATAGGTGTTAAAGACATCATAAGGTAGTTAATTTAAACCGACTTATAGCAATTTATATCAGTTTATTGCGATTTTCTGGCATTTCTTTGTGACGCACTTTCAAGAGTTGGACACTTTTCCGGTACATGCCGAACGTTAGTGGCCATTTCGACAGGACAAGAGGACATCTTTCGACCAAAAGACGATTAGACCGGAGAAAGGACACATTGCCCAAGATTCTGATGGAAGCTCAGCTAATAGTAAGAACTATTTATGCTGATAAATCGTTGTTCTGTTGAAAAATGTTAAACGCATAAGCCTTCATTTTTTTTGGGGTAGCTTCGCTTTGGCGCACCCTGTATTGCGCAGTAAGGTTAATTTTAAAAATGTAATTCAGCGATTGCATTAAGAACTAATTTGTCTTTCAATTGCTGTCCAACTTGTATTTTTTTAGTCAAGTTTATGAATAGTTTTCGATAAAAATAGGTGTCTTTCCAAGATGGCGCCGGGCAGATTGCTTGAGTAGTTGGACACTATTTCCATTGTATAAGCACGATTTGTGACGCTAAATATGCACATTTTCGAACAAACTCTATATGGATTGTGTAATATGATGTTACAGGACTGTCATCTGAAGAATTCTGAGAAGGTTAGTGAAAAAATTAATATATTTTGGTGGTGATAACGCTATCGCTCTTTTTGCCTTGAATCAATGCTGGGGTAATGTTTGCACATGTGGTATGCTAATATAACGATTTATTGTGTTTTCGCTGTAAAACACTTAGAAAATCTGAAATATTGTCTGGATTCACAGGATCTGTGTCTTTCAATTACTGTACGCTGTGTATTTTTAAGAAATGTTTTATGATTAGTAATTAGGTAATACACGTTGCTCTCTGTATTTATTCTAGTCGAGTTGTGATGGTGGGTGCAATTGTAAACTATGATTTATACCTGAAATATGCACATTTTTCTAACAAAACCTATGCTATACAATAAATATGTTATCAGACTGTCATCTGATGAAGTTTTTTCTTGGTTAGTGGCTATCAATATCTTTATTTGGTCGAATTGGTGATAGCTACTGGTGGAGAGAAAAAATGGTGGACTAAGAAAAATGGTGTCTTTTGCTAACGTGGTTAGCTAATAGATTTACATATTGTGTCTTCCCTGTAAAACATTTAAAAAGTCAGAAATGATTGCTGGATTCACAAGAAGTGTATCTTTCATCTGGTGTCTTGGACTTGTGATTTAATGATATTTAGATGCTAGTATTTACTTGTGACGCTATGCTAGGCTATGCTAGTCAGCTTTTTTACTGGTGGGGGTGCTCCCAGATCCGGGTTTGGGAGGAACTAGAAGTTAAACCACTCGAGTGTTGCTTTAGCAGTATGCTTGGGGTATTGTCCTGCTGGAAGGTGAACCTCTGTCCCAGTCTCAAATCTCCGGAAGACTGAAACAGGTTTCCCTCAAGAATTTCCCCGTATTTAGCGCCATCCATCATTCCTTCAATTCTGACCAGTTTCCCAGTCCCTGATGCTGCCACCACCATACTTCACTGTGGGGATGGTGTTCTCGGAGTGATGAGAGGTGTTAGGTTTGCACCAGACATAGTGTTTTCCTTGATGGCCAAAAAGCAACATTTTGGTCTGATCTAACCAGAGTACCTTCTTCAATATGTTTGGGGAGTCTCCCACATGCCTTTTGGCGAACACCAAACATGTTTGCTTACTTTTTTCTGGCCACTCTTCCATAAAGCCCAGCTCTGTGGAGTGTATAGCTTAAAGTGGTCCTATGGACAGATACTCCAATCTCCGCTGTGGAGCTTTGCAGCTCCTTCAGGGTTATCTTTGGTCTCTTTGTTGCCTCTCTGATTAATGCCCTCCTTGCCTGGTCTGTGAGTTTTGGTGGGCGGCCCTCTCTTGGCAGGTTTATTGTGGTGCCATATTCTTTCCATTTTTTAATAATGGATTTAATGGTGCTCCGTGGGATATTCAAAGTTTCTGATATTTTTTTATAGCCCAACCCTGATCTGTACTTCTCCACAACTTTGTCCCTGACCTGTTTGGAGAGCTCCTTGGTCTTCATCGTGCCGCTTGCTTGGTGGTGCCCCTTTCTTAGTGGTGTTGCAGACTCAGGGGCCTTTCAGAACAGGTGTATATATACTGAGATCATGTGACAGATCATGTGACACTTAGATTGCATACAGGTGGACTTTATTTAACTAATTATGTGACTTCTGAAGGTAATTGGTTGCACCAGATCTTATTTAGGGGCTTAATAGCAAAGGGGGTGAATACATATGCACACACCACTTTCTGTAATACCTTTTTTTTAATTTTTTGAAACAAGTAATTCTTTTCATTTCGTCTCTTCACACTTTCACCAATTTGGACTATTTTGTGTTTGTCCATTAAATTACAGGTTGTAATGCAACAAAATAGGAAAAACGCCAAGGGGATTGAATACTTTTGCAGGGCACTGTAGATAAGATGAGAGCACCCCTCCAGCTAGGATGGAGTCTGTCACTCCTCAGCAGGCCGGGCTTGGTCCTGTTTGTGGGTGAGTCCCAGAAAGAGGGACAATTATCTACAAATTCTATCTTTTAGGAGGGGCAGAAAACAGTTTTCAACCAGCGATTTCTGTAGAGCTCATCACTCCCCTTAACTGGGAGGGGGCCAGAGACAATTACTCGAAACCGACACATCTTTCTAGCTGATTTACACGCTGAAGCTATGTTGCGCTTGGTGACCTCTAACTGTTTCATCCTGACATCGTTGGTGCCGACGTGGATAACAATATCCTAAATACTCTCTAAACTCAGTTTTAGCCTTAGCTAGGTGAACGGATTCTCTCTGCATGTGTGGTTCCCACCATGAAGCAGGAGGAGGAGGAGTTGTGATGGTGTGCGGGGGCTTTGCTGGTGACACTTTCAGTGATTTATTTAGAATTCAAGGCACACTTAACCAGCATGGCTACCACAGCATTCTGCAGCGTTACGCAATACCATTTGATTTGTGCTTAGTGGGACTATAATTTGTTTTTCAACAGGACAATGACCCAACACACCTCCAGGCTGTGTAAGGGCTATTTGACCAAGAAGGAGAGGGATGGAGTGCTGCATCAGATGACCAGGCCTCCACAATCACCCGACCTTAACCCAATTGAGATGGTTTGGGATGAGTTGGATCGCAGAGTGAAGGAAAAGCACCCAACAAGTGCTCAGCATATGTGGGAACTCTTTCAAGACTGTTGGAAAGCATTCCAGGTGAAGCTGGTTGAGAGAATGCCAAGAGTGTACAAAGCTGTCATCAAGGCAAATGGGGGCTACTTTGAAGAATCTAAAATCTAAAATCTATTTTGATTTGTCTAACACTTTTTGGTTACTACATGATTCCATATGTGTTATTTCATAGTTTTGATGTCTTCACTATTATTCTACAATGTAGAAAATAGTACAAATAAAGATAAACACTTGAATGAGTAGGTGTGTCCAAACGTTTGACTGGTACTGAAGATGTACTGCCCCTTACTGTATACCAAGAGACTGAAAAGTTTTCCAGGATTTTGGATGTCATTTTTAGTAATAGCTATATGGGCCATGTTTTTTTCTCAAATATTGTCAGGTATTGTAGATTGAGTATGAAATGCAATCCATTTTTTGTCTCTTCAGGAAATGTTTGTCACCTTGGTTCACCTTGTCTTGTCTCTTACCTACTTCTCTTCCCCTTTCCACAGTGCCATTGTGATTCTGGTGTAAAAATAGCTCAAGTGTTGTTCCATAGTGTTGCAATTAACGACTAGTGTTGATTGAGGAGACAAGAGAGAGCTGTGGCTCTTGGGATGAAAAATGACACAATTAAAGAGACGTTCATGGCACCCCAGTGAGTAATGGCCCCTCTCCTTGCCAGCTCTGGAGTTCCAGCCAGCCAGGCAGACAAACACTCACACATCAGAGAGAGAGAGGAAGTGTGTGTGTGTGTGCTTGTGTCTGTGTGTGTGTGTTGCGTGCGTCCATGCATGTGTGCGTGCGTGTGTACTTGAGCTGAGCGTGCAGGTGCAGAGTGAGACAGAGGATGTCAGTGCTGAGTGTCAATGAGTAGCAATCAGTGGAAGGAGCATAGAGAGCAGGTATGTATGTATAGGTGGGTGTATACTGGGCTTGAGTTTACATGGCATAGGAAGACACTAAAGAAGAGAGGTGCTTGGTATGGAAGTAATAAGATATCCACTACAGAGTATCTATCCTTCTCCTTCTTACTTGCCTCTGTAATATAACACAGTTCATGTTTGCTTGAAAGATTGAATAGATTATTGGTACTTGGGCTCTGTGGGTGTCACACTTGGCTCTGAGTCTCTGTGAAACCTAATGGTCTACTTTATCACCTTCTAACTTCCTGCCTAATGGAATATGACAATAAAGCCAGAAAAATCTAAACA
This sequence comes from Salvelinus namaycush, assembly GCF_016432855.1. Classification (NCBI taxonomy): domain Eukaryota; kingdom Metazoa; phylum Chordata; class Actinopteri; order Salmoniformes; family Salmonidae; genus Salvelinus; species Salvelinus namaycush. The sequence goes on along the minus strand of NC_052337.1, from coordinate 34,335,072 downwards.
AATGATCTCCTGCGCTTGCCGAGGTGACAATGAAAAATGTGTGGTTTCAGGACGGTAATTGATTTATTGCAGATTATGCCATAACATTAGTAGGCATGTAGCGCGCAAAACGATTCACGGCATGAGCCTCCAAGTGGCTGCAAATAGAGTGTATTGTAACGGCTGTCGTCTTCCTCGTCTGAGGAGGATAAGTTAGAAGGATCGGAGGACCAATGCACAGCGTGGTAATTGTTCATCTTGTTTTAATAAAGGTGAACACTCAAAATACAAACCAACAAAAGTGACAACCGAAACAGTTCTATCTGGTGCAGACACACAAAGACTGAAAACAACCACCCACAAAACCCAACACAAAACAGGCTACCTAAATATGGTTCCCAATCAGAGACAACACGAAACACCTGCCTCTGATTGAGAACCATATCAGGCCAAACACAGAAATAGGAAAACATAGAAATACAAACATAGACTGCTCACCCCAACTCACGCCCTGACCATACTAAATAAAGACAAAACAAAGGAAATAAAGGTCAGAACGTGACAGTACCCCAAGGTGCGGACTCTGGCCGCAAAACCTGAACCTATAGGGGAGGGTCTGGGTGGGCATCTGTCTGCGGTGGCGGCTCTGGCGCTGGACGTGGACCCCACTCCACCATTGTCTTTGTCCGCTTTCTTAGCGTCCTTTGAGCGGCGACCCTCGCCGCTGACCTTGGCCTGGGAACCCTAATAAAGGGCCCCACTGGAATGAGGAACGCCTCTGGACTGAGGGACGCCTCTGGACTGAGGAAACTCCTCCGGACTGAGGGGCAGCTCATGACTGAGGGGCAGCTCATGACTGAGGGGTAGCTCATGACTGAGGGGTAGCTCATGACTGAGGGGTAGCTCATGACTGAGAGGTAGCTCATGACTGAGAGGCAGCTCATGACTGAGGGGCAGCTCCGGACTGAGGGCAACTCCGGACTGAGGGGCAGCTCCGGACTGAGGGGCAGCTCCGGACTGAAGGGCAGCTCCGGACTGAAGGGCGGCTCTGGCAGCTCCTGACTGGCGGGCGGCTCTGTCGGCTCCTGACTGGCGGGCGGCTCTGGCGGCTCCTGACTGGCGGGCGGCTCTGGCGGCTCCTGACTGGCGGGCGGCTCTGGCGGCTCCTGACTGACGGACGGCTCTAGCGGCTCCTGACAGACGGGCAGCTCTAGCGGCTCCTGACAGACGGGCGGCTCTAGCGGCTCAGGACAGACGGGCGGCTCTAGCGGCTCAGGACAGACGGGCAGCTCTGACGGCTCAGGACAGACGGGCGGCTCTGACGGCTCAGAACAGACGGGCGGCTCTGACGGCTCAGGACAGACGGGCGGCTCTGATGGCTCAGGACAGACGGGGGCTCTGGCGGCTCAGGACAGACGGGCGGCTCAGGCGGCGCTGGACAGACGGGCGGCTCAGGCGGCGCTGGACAGACGGGCGGCTCAGGCGGCGCTGGACAGACGGGCGGCTCAGGCGGCGCTGGACAGACGGGTGGCTCAGGTGGCGCTGGACAGACGGGCGGCTCAGGCGGCGCTGGACAGACGGGCGGCTCAGGCGGCGCTGGACAGACGGGCAGCTCAGGCGGCGCTGGACAGACGGGCAGCTCAGGCGGCGCTGGACAGACGGGCAGCTCTGGCCTGCTGAGGCCCACAGTAGGCCTGGTGCGTGGTGCCGGAACTGGTGGTACCGGGCTGGGGACACACACCTCTGGGCGAGTGCGGGGAGCAGGAACAGGGCATACTGGACCCGGGAGACGCACAGGAAGCCTGGTGCGAGGTGTTGCCACTGGTGGTACTGGGCTGGTGCGAGGAGGTGGCACCGGATAGACTGGACCGTGAAGGCGCACAGGAGGTCTCGAGCACCGAGCCTGCCCAACCTTACCTGGTTGAATGCTCCCCGTAGCCCGGCCAGTGCGGCGAGGTGGAATAGCCCGCACTGGGCTGTGCTGGCGAACCGGGGACACCATGCGTAAGGCTGGTGCCATGTACGCCGGCCCGAGGAGATGCACTGGAGACCAGATGCGTTGAGCCGGCTTCATGGCACCTGGCTCGATGCCCACTCTAGCCCGGCCGATACGAGGAGCTGGAATGTACCGCACCGGGCTAAGCACGCGTACTGGGGACACCGTGCGCTCCACCGCATAACACGGTGCCTGACCAGTACAACGCCCTCTCTCTCCACGGTAAGCACGGGGGGTTGGCGCAGGTCTCCTACCTGGACTCGCCACACACCCTGTGTGCCCCCTCCAATACATTTTTGGGGCTGCCTCTCTGGCTTCCAGCCTTGCTTCCGTGCTGTCTCCTCATACCACCGCCTCTCGGCTTTAGCTGCCTCCAGCTCTTCACGAGGGCGGCGATATTCTCCAGCTTGAACCCAGGGTCCCTTACCGTCCAGAATTTCCTCCCATGTCCAGGAGTCCTGTGTACTTTGCCGCTGCTGCTGCTGTCCTTTACCACGCTGCTTGGTCCGGTTTTGGTGGGTGGTTCTGTAACGGCTGTCGTCTTCCTCGTCTGAGGATGATAAGTTAGAAGGATCGGAGGACCAATGCACAGCGTGGTAATTGTTCATCTTGTTTTAATAAAGGTGAACACTCAAAATACAAAACAACAAAAGTGACAACCGAAACAGTTCTATCTGGTGCAGACACACAAAGACTGAAAACAACCACCCACAAAACCCAACACAAAACAGGCTACCTAAATATGGTTCCTAATCAGAGACAACACAAAACACCTGCCTCTGATTGAGAACCATATCAGGCCAAACACAGAAATAGGAAAACATAGAAATACAAACATAGACTGCTCACCCCAACTCACGCCCTGACCATACTAAATAAAGACAAAACAAAGGAAATAAAGGTCAGAACGTGACTTGTATGACTCAGCTGTGGTGGTGAATGGGCTTGCAGTATTCATTACAGTTAGCATGAATGGTTCTATGGAAGGGTAGAGATTTTCCCAGCTATGAGGAGAGAAGGCATGTGTCCCCTTCCCAATAATTGAGCAAATGCACACAGACCGGACCAGCACTTTAAAATTAAATTGCTTAAGTTATTGTAGCCATTTATCGTATGTTCAGCCAGAGGAAGAAAGCCTGTACTGCTTGTTTGCTGGTCGCATGACTATAAGACAGGAGCACACATTAATAAGGCCTAAGCATGCACACTTAAATGATCACAATGGCCCTGTTGATTATGCTGCTCTTACAGTCTGAAGAGCAATCCTTGTCTCAGACAGCCTCCCCCCACCCTCCTGCCATTCCATTCCCTTACTCAAGGTTGTGGTCCAGCTTGGAGCTGTTTGTGTGTGTGACTGCTATTACGGTCCCATAGCCTCACAGGAAGCTGGGTACGATGGTTATTACGGTCCCAGAGCTGCACAGGAAGCCAATTCAATCTGTGATAATGGAATTGACCTGACCCTTGGGGCTGTGCCTCGACATGGTTCCTGCTGGGCCAAGGAAGAGATGGAGGGAGCGATGGACGGAAGGATGGAGGGAGGGATGGTTGTCTTGTCCCGGCGCTGGGATGTTACTTCATTTACATTGACCGCAGTTGCTGTGTCCTAATGTTTATTGAACCGTCTTAATGACCTATATCTTCATCAAACAGCTCCATATAAGGAGCACTATGAAAGACAGGAAATGCTCAACATGCTAAAGTCAAATAACGACAAAGCAGATCAATTACAGTGTCCCTCCATATAGTATCCAGTTCCAGACCATGCAGGGGTGTATCCTGTGGCCTCTTCCTCCTCTGATTACAATGTGAAAGGCAGTCCTGTGAGGCTGAATGGCATAGGGCTCCTTGTAGCCTCCATGCTCTAATTAGGCATGGTAATTAAAAGAGGCCCTCTGCCTTTGTAGTGACATCTGGTTCCCCGTTTACCTCCTGTATCAGGGGTGGAGAAACAGACCAAAGAAAACCAGGAAGTGGTCTATAACTGCCTCACCACCATGACAGCGCATGGGGTGATAGGTCAGGGACAGGAAGAGCTACCACCGGATCTCGAGGTGCTAAAATGTATGTGTGGGTGTGTGTTTTTCTCTCCAGTGTACTACTGTACAGGAAGTCTGAAAATATGAAGCACGAGCAGCGGTAAACTGATCTTTTAGGGGGCCTCTGTATGTTTTCCGTTTCAGCCGGACTTCATGCAAGTATTTGTAGCCTGAGTGATATTATGTACACGTTCAAAGTCATCTAAGAATTCTCATACATGTGTTCTTTCTTTCCGTTGACAGTGTTGAGCGCTAGTTCATTACATGGGCCTTGGCCTCTGCAGACAGAATGTATAGAGCTATGTACCCTTACTGGAGGCATACTGCCTGCTATTGTGTGTCCTGCGTGTAGGAGGCAGAGTAGGAGGTAGGAGCCTACAGTGTGCATAGAAATACAGAGCTATGTGCGCAAAATGCTACATTAATGCAACAGAATGAATACAGCAGTGTGTGAGAACGTAGATGGAATGGGTTTAATTATTCTGCACAAAACAGGGAGGAATACAAAACACACATAGGCCAGTAGTTTGGAATGTATATACTATTCCACATGAAATAAAAAACAATTAAGTGACTCCTGCATTACTTACATTTTCACAAACAAGCTACTACTTACCAGACCTTCTGTGCTCTGTCTGTGAGAGAGCAAGCAGGATATCTGAAGTGCGTTCCTGTGTGCTGACGAGGTTTGTGCAGTGTAGCAGTGCTGGACAATAGTGTCCTGTAGAATCTATAGGAACATTATCCAGGATAGGCAGCATAGCTTACATTTCATTGATTTATTTTCACTAACTAGAACTGAGTTACTGTTGTGCAAATGTTTATCATTAGGCAGTGAGTGTTTCTACATTCAAATAGCTTTATCAGGGATTCTCTACTTGTGATTGACAGAAAAACAGAGTGGAACCATTGTTACATGGTAAAAAGAAATCTGTACATGGTAAATGCATCATAAATATTTGACATAACTTTCAAAATGAACTTATAACATCACATTTAAAACACAAGGACATATGACCTCTGATGGAATTGTGTTTCGAGGTAATACAGAGTACATTGCATGATCTGGAGAAATAAGTAATGATTTATATCATCACAATCAGTCTAATAAAAAAGGGCACAATTAACTATCCTTATGATCAGTCAGATACAGCATCATCTTCTCAGTCTATCGTAGTCTTAAATAAATATGGATTCAAATATATTATACAGAACTTAGAATTAACCTTAAAAAGTGCTCTAGCATTGCCATAATTTTTGAGTAAATATTGAACATAAAAAAAACAAGATATCCATTGACATATTCAAATTCACCCAAAACAGCTTTCACTTCATTGCCATTCATACGTTATTTTCGTACCCTCTGCTATAATAAACAAAATATTTAATGTGAAGATGTCTGTCTGTGTGAGGATGAGAGCTGCATGATAACTAGCAGCCAGACACTAACATGGGCTGGGTAGCTCTGAGTCGCTGGGGCGAACCGTTGCTAAGCACTTCTGGTTGCTAAGTGAGAGTGAGAACATTCGGGGAGCCCTTGGTGCAATGCTGAAATCTGAGGGCATTCCTTGACAGCTGGTGCTGCTGCAAAACTGTTTCAAACCCAAACTCCACTCATATGACAGGCTAATGGCGCAGTGTTAGAGACAGCCCTAAAGCATCCTCAATAAACACACGTAAAAACAAGAACAACAACAACAATCTTAAAATAGGCCAACGGGATCTCATGCAGGCCGCAGTATGTACTGAACCTGTGTTCCAGTCATTGACAGCCACGTGACAATCAAAAAGCAGCAGTTTACATCAACAACAGAGATATGACACTTCCACTGTTGTCAGTCCTGTTCTGGACAACATACAGTATCAACATGTGAACAGTGATCCATATCAACATCGAAATCGTCTTTAAAGATCAGTACCTGAAGATCGAGTAACTGGTACTGACTAAGGCCCGTACATACTGGGGACCAGGGACCACTGCCATAGAGAGGCCTCTCCTGATCTAATCCGCCTGCCTCTCAGTGTCCATGCTTTGGTCTTTAGGGTGTACCATCAGGCAGGTCTGAAGCACTGCTCTCCAGCTCCAGCCCAGTGAAGCGCACCATGGGGGGGGGGGGGGGGGGGGGGGACAGTGAGGCAGGACACAGGGAGCCATTTATACTGGAGGGCCTGTGAGGAGGGGCTCAGGTCCCAGTCATAGTACTGGAGCAGGTACCCACACACTGCCTGAAACAGAAATACAGATGTCCCTCCTCAATAGAGATGTTATTTTAAGACGAAACACATTAGGGTACATAAACTATCACTCTTGCCAATCTGGCTACAAATATGTGACCCGTTTCAAGAAGCTAGACGTATGTTGCACGTCACTACTTCACAGGAGATGCAGTTGAACGTAAACATTTTTTAATGCGTTTTTTGGCAGAAATGCCTTCTGGATCTTTCATGTGCATTAATAACAAATGTGTATGCCACCTGAATGTACAAATACAATTGTTAAATTATGAGCCTAGTTGGTTTAGCCACGGAAAAAGGGGGGAACCTTTCCGCTACCCATGATTGGCTGAGCTAATGGTGGGCTGGACATGCCGAGATGAGTTTGGATTGGTCTGCCATGTAGCATGGTTCTGTCTATAACATGAGCTGCTCAGTATGTGTAGATAATCCTTGCTACTGCCTCTTTTTTGAAAGATATCATGGAGAACTGTAAAAGTGTTAATACTGCTCTCAATATTGCTGCCCTGAATTTAACAGGCTCTATCGACAAAGATCAGTGGGAAAAAGTTGTGAGGGACTACTTTCTGGAGAACGATCGTGCCATGCTGACATTCTCTGACTCTGAAAACGAATCAGACGATGAGGAAATCCCTGATTTAGGTAAAAACATTTTCATTGAATCATACACTGCTCAAAAAAATAAAGGGAACACTTAAACAACACAATGTAACTCCAAGTCAATCACACTTCTGTGAAATCAAACTGTCCACTTAGGAAGCAACACTGATTGACAATAAATTTCACATGCTGTTGTGCAAATGGAATAGACAACAGGTGGAAATTATAAGCAATTAGCAAGACACCCCCAATAAAGGAGTGGTTCTGCAGGTGGTGACCACAGACCACTTCTCAGTTCCTATGCTTCCTGGCTGATGTTTTGGTCACTTTTGAATGCTGGCGGTGCTTTCACTCTAGTGGTAGCATGAGACGGAGTCTACAACCGACACAAGTGGCTCAGGTAGTGCAGCTCATCCAGGATTGCACATCAATGCGAGCTGTGGCAAGAAGGTTTGCTGTGTCTGTCAGCGTAGTGTCCAGAGCATGGAGACGCTACCAGGAGACAGGCCAGTACATCAGGAGACGTGGAGGAGGCCGTAGGAGGGCAACAACCCAGCAGCAGGACCGCTACCTCCGCCTTTGTGCAAGGAGGAGCAGGAGGAGCACTGCCAGAGCCCTGCAAAATGACCTCCAGCAGGCCACAAATGTGCATGTGTCTGCTCAAACGGTCAGAAACAGACTCCATGAGGGTGGTATGAGGGCCCGACGTCCACAGGTGGGGGTTGTGCTTACAGCCCAACACCGTGCAGGACGTTTGGCATTTGCCAGAGAACACCAAGGTTGGCAAATTCTCCACTGGCGCCCTGTGCTCTTCACAGATGAAAGCAGGTTCACACTGATCACATGTGACAGACGTGACAGTCTGGAGACGCCGTGGAGAACGTTCTGCTGCCTGCAACATCCTCCAGCATGACCGGTTTGGCGGTGGGTCAGTCATGGTGTGGGGTAGCATTTCTTTGTGGGGCCGCACAGCCCTCCATGGGCTCGCCAGAGGTAGCCTGACTGCCATTAGGTACCGAGATGAGATCCTCAGACCCCTTGTGAGACCATATGCTGGTGCGGTTGGCCCTGGGTTCCTCCTAATGCAAGACAATGCTAGACCTCATGTGGCTGGAGTGTGTCAGCAGTTCCTGCAAGAGTAAGGCATTAATGCTATGGACCGCCCGTTCCCCAGACCTGAATCCAATTGAGCACATCTGGGACATCATGTCTTGCTCCATCCACCAACGCCACGTTGCACCACAGACTGTCCAGGAGTTGGCGGATGCTTTAGTCCAGGTCTGGGAGGAGATCCCTCAGGAGACCATCCGCCACCTCATCAGGAGCATGCCCAGGCGTTGTAGGGAGGTCATACAGGCACGTGGAGGCCACACACACTACTGAGCCTCATTTTGACTTGTTTTAAGGACATTACATCAAAGTTGGATCAGCCTGTAGTGTGGTTTTCCACTTTAATTTTGAGTGTGACTCCAAATCCAGACCTCCATGGGTTGATAAATTTGATTTCCATTGATAATTTTTGTGTGATTTTGTTGTCAGCACATTCAACTATGTAAAGAAAAAAGTATTTAATAAGAATACTTCATTCATTCAGATCTAGGATGTGTTATTTTAGTGTTCCCTTTATTTTTTTGAGCAGTGTACATTGTAGAGTCATCTGATTATAGTGATGGGGAAGAAACGGCATCAACAGTGTTGTTGTCACGGAAGAAGTTGACCGAGTGTTGAAATCAGCGGAATGCCCGGTTGAAGCAGAGTATGTTTGTGAATGTGGAGGGAGTTGAAAAGAGAACACAGAAAGTTGTTGTATAAATCACCTGTCTCTGGATTACATCTTCAAACTAAGGGCAACCATGGCATCAATGACAGAGAGGGAGAAGCATTCATTCATGTAAACGGTTAAGAAACTAGCTACATTTTCAGATATTATATGTTTCTAATATCGTCAGAAAGTTGTTTTCAATGCAAGTTAAAGTGTACTGTTAGCTAGCTAACGTTAGCTGACTGGCTTGCGAGCTAACATTATACGTGTATGTTTTGTGTAGTAATATTAGTTATATCTCAGAAATCCATTTGCATTGTTAGTTATAGCTAGCTAGCTAGCTAACATTAAACCTAGTTGGTTAGCTTTAGCTAGCTGCAAATTCATGCATGGTGGCTAGCTATGACAATCAGTTTGTATTTCTAGTAATATGTGTTTGGATTATGGTTAATTGTTTAGCTCACTCTGTTTAGCACATGGCCTCACATGTGAATCCTTAAAGAGATAGGTGGGGCTAACAGGCTGACTACACCGCTCGCGTTGCGTGCTTTCTGACCTGTCCCCAAACTAATAAAATTGGTTCAGAGTTTGTTTTTGATATTTTAACCTGCGTGTCGTGATCACGTTTGATGTGGGGGGGACAAAATACATTTATGCACGATGGTGCACGATGGTGCACGATGGTGCACGATGGTGCACGATGGCGCACTCGCACAGCCGGTTTGGGTTCCGTGTAAGGCTTAAGAGGGTGTGAACGATGCTGAACGGGTGTAGACAAAGAAGAGCTCTCCAAAACATTCAAGGGGCCATTTTCTCAAAAGTTGATCAACTTTCAAAGCAGAATAACTTTCACATTGTTCCTCAACTGCAGTATATGATACACTATTTTCTAGCTCTGAGTCTCTACTTTTATCCAATGTAAAAAAAAAAATATATTTTTTTTTTTTGCTACGTAAGACTGGTGGGTCACATATGGTGTCGTTGTGTCCTGTTCGTCAACTGCAGGATCTCTGAAGTGACCAGTTTGATGCTAACAGTACAGGAATGACAGGTCGTCCTTGCCCCTCCCCTCTTTCCTTCCGAGTGAGTGCCGTTGCCAGGGGTGGTAAGGGGAGAGGGTAAGGGAGAGGGAAGGGGGAAGATGACTCATAGCTTCTGACCTACATCCTACTGCTCTCCAGAGTCTCCTCTCTGGTCACACAAATCCCAATCACTAGCCTGGCCAAGACAGAAACTGCCAGCTACCCCTCTTGTGATGGTGCCTCAGTAATGACCACTGAGAACACTGCTGCAGTTGGGATGGGCCAGGTAATAAATCACAAGAATACAGAGAGCATGTTTCGGATGGATTCCAAGAGGCTATTCCAATGCATTTGATTAAAAAAGCTAAAGAAGGGTTCCATGCAATACATTAATTGACTGTTTTTGAAAGACACCCCATTTCTCTTCTCTTAATATATGCCTTTATGCTTAAAGGGAAATATATGATTTTGTTTACGTAGATATAAATCAACACTTAGAGTAGACCCATGACTCTGAAACACACATCTTGTCACCTCTCATACAACTCATGGTCCTATAGAAGGGTGTTGAGCAATTAGTGCTTTTAGAGGTCGGTTCGGTTTCTGTTTGATTATAAGAAATAAAAAATCACGGTTTCCGATTACGAATATTTTTTTCAACATTAAATGCACTATGCATTATGTGGGTTGAATGCTGTAACAACACAGAATAAAACAATTAATAAAGTCCCATGATGGTAGTGTCTGCCCATTACTGCTGATCATTAACCATAATTTTTTTCACATTACTTTTACTTTATAAAATATTTCAGTTGTGTATATTACATTTGTTTAATTTAATGACTTCATTATTTCATTCCAAGTCATCATCTCATCTCTATAGAGCTGCTACCTATGCTGTCTGACAAAATCACTATTTTAGTAGTTCTTCAAAGTAAACGAGGTATACTTTTATGACTGCTGAATACCAATTAATCAATCACTTAGATCATGTATTTTCATGTAGAGATACCTCACGAAGCAACTGCTCTCTATCCCTCTCGATCGTGCATCTTCTGTCTCTTCTCCAACCTCTTCGTGTCTGCCGCACACAGACAGGACTAGTAGGCGCGCAATGGATTATGGTAATTCTAGTTAATTACTACATTTTCCGCACTAAACTATGTCGAATATTGGCCTGTTGGGAACTACAACTCCCTACTTCATCACACAGTTTTGGGCTTGATCTGATTTATCTCTGTAGAAACTGTGCATTGAGATCACAGATAAAACTTGAATGAAATGGAATTCAAATAATTGAACCGACCATCATCAATAATTTTTCAGTTTTTAAACAACTAACCAAATGTCTGTTAATCGCTCAGCACTACATTAGTAGTGTTCTTGGTTCTGCTGTAGAAAGCCATGCTGATGTGTGTGTGGGTGTGGAGGCTGCCATGTGTAAAGGAAGATGACAAATGGACTGTCCCCTCAGGGGTGACCTAGGTTTGGGGGGCTGGCCACGCTAGATTTCACTAAGCCAACATCATCTGTCCCATGACTGAGACCGCCCCAGCTCCTCAGAATGGGTATGTCTGGGTTCAATGTTAACGTCACTGCCCACCGCAGCTGGCTAGCAGCCCCAGCATGACGAGATACTGTAGGATATACTTCTTTACAATGCACCATCACCTAGGATCTAAACTTAAGAGTTGTGAATCTTGTCTCAAGTACCGCAGTGGACACTTCGGAACCTATATATACCATCAGGCTACCATTTATCAATCGTTCATTCAATGGTAGGCTACCATTTATCAATCGTTCATTCAATAGTAGGCTACCATTTATCAATCACTCATTCAATAGAAGGCTACCATTTATCAATCGTTCATTCAATAGTAGGCTACCATTTATCAATCGTTCATTCAATGGTAGGCTACCATTTATCAATCGTTCATTCAATAGTAGACTACCATTTCTCATTCGCTCATTCAAAGGTAGGCTACCATTTATCAATCGCTCATTCAATAGTAGGCTACCATTTATCAATCGTTAATTCAATAGTAGGCTACCATTTATCAATCGTTCATTCAATGGTAGGCTACCATTTATTAATCGCTCATTCAATAGTAGGCTACCATTTATCAATCGCTCATTCAATAGTAGGCTACCATTTATCAATCGCTCATTCAATAGTAGGCTACCCATTTATCAATCGCTCATTCAATAGTAGGCTACCATTTATCAATCGCTCATTCAATAGTAGGCTACCATTTATCAATCGCTCATTCAATAGTAGGCTACCATTTATCAATCGCTCATTCAATAGTAGGCTACCATTTATCAATCGCTCATTCAATAGTAGGCTACCATTTATCAATCGTTCATTCAATAGTAGGCTACCATTTATCAATCGCTCATTCAATAGTAGGCTACCATTTATCAATCGTTAATTCAATAGTAGGCTACCATTTATCAATCGTTCATTCAATGGTAGGCTACCATTTATCAATCGCTCATTCAATAGTAGGCTACCATTTATCAATCGCTCATTCAATAGTAGGCTACCATTTATCAATCGCTCATTCAATAGTAGGCTACCATTTATCAATCGCTCATTCAATAGTAGGCTACCATTTATCAATCGCTCATTCAATAGTAGGCTACCATTTATCAATCGTTAATTCAATAGTAGGCTACCATTTATCAGTCGCTCATTCAATAGTAGGCTACCATTTATCAATCGCTCATTCAATAGTAGGCTACCATTTATCAGTCGCTCATTCAATAGCCAAGCAGGCTCTAAAGTAAATAGACCGGTAGCCTTGGCAGTATGTGACAGTATGGGTAGGCTACAGTATTGCTGTGTGATAGGATTAGGAGCTTAAAAGTCTCAATTGGGGGGAGGGGTGTTCTACTAAGCGAATTGTTTTAAAATGGTTATACCAAGGATCGTTTAGCTATCTGATTTAGAGTTTTAGGAACCTTTTAGGTTTATATATATTTTTTGAATGAAACATTGAATTTGGTCATACTGCTATTAGCCAATAGAAATGCATTGAATAACAGATTCATACACGGAAAAACAGAAATTACATTTTAAAAAATCGAAAGGAAGTCTATTTTGAAGTGTCTGTCCTATATCTGAGAGATCGAAGAAAGATCAGGAAACTATTTAAACATTTTCTTGACACATTTAACCCGTTTTTTTAGGCACTAAACCACTTCCATATATACTTCCATAAAAGTTTTTAACTGGTACCGGGTTACGTTCAGGAGAGTGTTGCTAAGCTTCTGTGCAAAACACCATGTAGGTGTTCGTGAGAGTCTCACCTTTCCATAGAAGGGTCAAATTAGTTAGAGGGGTCAAACCATTCGGACGCTACAGACGTTTTCGTGAGAAGAGCAATTTTCTCGTGGTCTCGTGGTCTGACACCACTGTAGCTGGGCCACCCTCCACCTCAGATGCGGGAAGGCCACCATTGGCGGATGAGGTGGATTGAGACGCAGCCCATGCTGGATATCTCTAGCTTAGGAGAGCGACATCATAGCCTAGCCTATTTAATTTCAGAGCCTATAGCAAGGCAGGAAATAGAAACACAGTCATGCATTGATAAACAAAATATTGAACAACAATTTGTCTTTTGCATAGAAGTGTGCGCTGCAGCTTTTACTTTTCAATTGTTCGAAAGGACAATCAATCTAGCAGAATGCGCGGCCAGTGTTTGGCACTCGCTAGGCGGTATGCATTTTTAGTTTGGAAAAGTCACTGCAGCATTTTGCCCACGCCTCTACAGAAATGGGATCAAATGTGCCATTGCGCTTTCTTTTAGGAACTACCATGGTCCAGTTCCAACATTATCAAATCATACAGCAAATTCATTGTTTTTTTTGTTACCATATAAGGTGAATGGAGGGCATTTTCCAGGCGGGGTTGTAGGGCTCGTTCACGTTTGAGAAATGCAAATAATATGTGGCGAACGCAAATCCTAGAATCTCCATGTACACCAGGATTTAGTAAGACATTTATGCATGGTTGATAAATGAGGCCCCAGGTCATTTGGTTCTGCTATTAGATGAAGCACAGTGATAAACCAATCTGTTGTATAATTAAACAAAATGTCTGACATTGTTTTTCCATTGGAATTTGGTTCTGCTTCTACATAGATGGTCGAAAGCATAATGATAACACATTGGAAATTCAACAAACTTTTGGATGTCTTTTTGAGTGGGTGAATATAGTTTGTAACCTCATTGATCAACCTCTCAACCAAATATTACCCAATTATCCACGTTGAAATGATGTGGTCTGCCCAGGAGGGTGTCTTACTCTTAAAAAACATCAACATTGCTTTTATTACTTTGAGGTTTTGACCTGATCTAGGTAAAATGGCTTGTTTTAACAAAACAGACAGTACTCAGTACAGCTCATCCTCTCAAACCAATGTCTGTCTGTTGCCATGGTACCCGTCTCAAAGATATGCTTCATGCTCTCGCTCTTTCATCAATGATCAGTTACTAAGACAGACACAATATCTCATATATAATGAGCTTGATATCTATATTTTCACTATAGGCCAACCTACACCACAATTGAGCAATGAGTGCATTCCATTCCTACAAACAAAGCAGCTACAGTAAGCGAGAAAAACAGTTCTTATAGCAGCCGTAAGACAGCCTTTGTCAGCCAGCACATCTGTATGCAGGAGGCAGTGTAAGTATACTTCAGCATCAGCTCTTCCATTATCAGGATCAGGATTGAGTCCCTCACAATACCCCTGTCCGCCCGCATGCACTAAATCATAAAATCACTAAACAGGAAAAGGATGATTATTTTTGGAAGTTGATGACGTCCGTAAGCATACACAAGCTCCTCCTGTCATGATTCTAGGCCTTGGGAGTCTCGTATTACCGCATAGTTCTGAAAATCTGCAATTCCCAGGGTGAGTGATGGGCTGAATGAAGTAGTGTGGTACCTATCGTCTACATGACTGACAGTAACTGGTTCTCTTGGATGAAAAGCAATAGAGAGTGAGTCATACTCCCTGCTTAGTGGATGGCAATCTCCCAGAGTCTTGTCTATCAGTGGGCATCAGAGAGCTCAGTACAGACACTCAGCTCAGTACGTCAGAGGAAGTAGGCTGATCTGACAGGATAAGGGCTGCCTCCTAAATTGCCATCTTATTCCCTATAGTGCACTGATTTTGACCACAGCCTTTTGGGCCCTGGTCAAAAGTAGTACACTATAAAGCGAATAGGCGCCATTTGGGACACCGCCAAGGCATGACAGGCAGGCACCCAGGCTCCCTCACAGCCTCACAGAGGATCTGATCTGCGGGGGCTTAAGCAGCTGCTGTTGTTAAAACAATCGTTGCCGTGTTGGTGATATTTTTAGAGTGTAATGACTGGACATCCTGTGTCACCACCACCGGCCGACCCTGACTGTGAACAGCAAACATTGGACATCAATATCCCTGTCAACAGGGCCCGTCACACATCTCTGTTCCATTGACTGATAAGCAGCGAGCGATCTGGTGACCAGACGCTAAGACTCCTGGCTCCTGCCTGTCAAAACCACTGGATATAGACTATTGGTACACACGTCGTCATAGCCACCGGCAACAGGAAGGGGATCCCCGCCCACCTCACTGTCATCATGGCAGCAGCACACCTGTCCTGTGTCTCACCTGGACAGACAGAAGTGTTCTGCATCCCAAATGGCACACTATTCTCTTTATAAGGCACTACTTTTGACCAGGGCCCATACAGCTAGGGTCAAAAGTAGTGCACTACATAGGGAATAGGGTGACATTTGGGATGCAGCCAGATGGCCTCAGTTATCAGTTGCCTGCCTGGCAGTGACGCCACAGAGGGCCCTGCACAGCTGGCCTGTTCTTACAAGCAGCCAAATAGAAAACCTACAGCAACACTTACCACCGTAACAGCATTATCCCTTTAGCCAAGAGCAATCCCTACTGAACAGACCAGTCTCTGTCTCCTGAGTGGTGCTCTACTTGCTGAGAAACTGGCTACAGACATTCAAGCACTGGAGACAGACCTTTCCTATCTAAATGGTCAGCAATGTTGGACATTTACATAGACCAAATACTACTTATTTTTAAGGGACATTGGTAGCATCATGTTAAATCCATACTTGATGGAGCAAAAAGAGAAATGATAACAGTGTATCTCACTGACACTGAAAGGAATAAGAGCGATGAGAGGAGAGTAAATGAGAGGAGGAACCTTGAGAAAGACATTGTTGAGCTGGACTCCAATGCAGTTCCGTTGCCTAGGCTGCAGAGTAGATCCTCCTGTCCTGCGTTTCTAAGACAGACAACAAAGCACAGCATAACCAGTTCATTACTTCACAGTCTTCTCTTACCACTCTGTTTAATTTCTCTCTCCTCATATGACTAAAGCTGAGACCTTGGGCGCTGTGGCTTGTAGCTGTCACATCTCTGCAGTGGTGCAGAGATGTGGGGTGACGACCCTGGTGATTGAGTCAGCAGCATCAGGGAGCCAACAGAACACTGCTATCACTGCCTTTAGGACTATGCATCTAGAGACTGTCTACCATGGGTTTCTATGGAAAGCAGTGATAGACACAACACCGGCCAGTATATTAAGTACACCACCCCGTTCACGTGAATGGTTCACTCCTACAGACAGTGAGTCACATGGCCGTGGCTTGCTATATAGGGGAGGCAAGTAGCCTAGTGGTTAGAGCGTTGGGCCAGTAACCGAAAGGTTGCGCGATCGAATCCCTGAGCTGACAAGGTAAAAATCTGTCGTTCTGCCCCTGAACAAGGCAGTTAACCCACTGTTCCTAGGGCGTCATTGAAAATAAGAATTTGTTCTTAAGAGACTTGCCTAATTAAATAAAGGTACAAAATATATATAAAGCAGGCAGACAGGCATTGAGGCATTCAGTTACTGTTTGATTTAACGTTGGAAAAAAAGTGACCTTTGAGCGTGGTACGATCGTCGGTTGCTGACGCGCCAGATCCAGTACCTCAGAAACCGCCGCCCTCCTGGTCTTTTCACACACGACAGTGTCTAGGGTTTACCAAGAATGGTGCGACAAACAAAAAACGGGCTGTTTCTGAGGTAACGGGCTGTTCGTACCATGAATGAACCGTCGTCCAATCTGCAGCAACTGCATGATGCTATCGCGTCAGCACAGACCAACATCCCTGTTGGAATGTTTCCGACTAGAATGCCTCAAAGAAGTCAGGTTGTTCTGGAGGCAAAGGAGGGTCCGACCCGGTACGAGATGGGTTTGTAGATATTCACAAATCTATATTATTGACATCATGTTATGTTATCAAAGTATATGTCTATATGGTCTGTTTTTCAGAGTATAATTAAACAATAAGGCCCGAGGGGGTGTAGTATATGCACGACGCAGAGTGCCTGGATACAGCCTTTAGCCGTGGTATATTGGCCATATACCACAAACTCCCCAGGTGCCTTATTGCTATTATCAACTGGTTACCAACATAATTAGAGCCGTAAAAATAAAAGTTTTGTCATACCTGTGGTATACGGTCTGATATACCACGGCTGTCAGCCAATCAGCATTCAGGGCTCGAACCACCCAGTCTATAATTTTCTAGCTACCTACATTCATTCTGTCTAACCTGTCTATGGGTGGTAGTGAATGAGTAGCAGTGAGACTGACAGCAGGAACCTACTCGTCTCCGCACCACACATATTAACTAACACGTTTTTGAATATACTTCAGCTCTCTTTCTCCACTAGTATTACAGGAAGGAAGCCGAGTGAGAGGAAGCATATTGGCTTACTCTGAGACAGGAGTGTGGACTAATGCACTAAGTGGACAGAGATGAAGCACAGGTTCTGAGTGGCTGGCTTCCAAAATCCAGCAGAGCTGTGTTTTCCAACCGGATCATCGGATCCTGTGGTCAGCTTCAACACTGTTATTATAATGTGTGAAATGGTTTTCCATCCCCTTTGTTGTACTTCCTGGGAGTTGTGCAACTGTGATAATGTAAACCACGTTGAACAAACATACAGTATTTTAGATGCCACAGAGTGTAGGGAAATATATACAGTATATTGATTTAAGTCTTTTTTACACCCAACCTAACATACAGGCATACAAGACATGAATGTTGCCTCACCATCGCTATCAGTGTGTACCAGTGAGTATGCAGTCAGTCGCTATGATGCAGGGAGGGGTCCAGGACTCTGCTATGAGTCACACCTGCAGATGAATGAAATATCATACCCCTCAGAGGTCAAGCATATCACAGTCTCCAGGAAGCAATAGAGGTTGAAAACAGCCCACACAAACAATAACTGAATGTATAAAACCGTCATCGTTCCGTCAGAATGTCTGCCAGAATGACGACTGCTTAGAATGTTTGAGTCTTTAGAATGTCTGGTTGTTCAGAAAGAGAGCTGCATGCAGAATGTTTTCTTGTAAAATGATATATCGCCAAATCATCGTCATATCGAATGTTAGATATATTATACTGAGAATGGTGTTCTTGGGGTCCGCTCTTCTCTCTTCCTGCACAGCACATATTGTCAGTGACTACTAGCCAGGTGTGAATGAGCGGCAGCAGGACATCTCACTGTCATCCTTCCTCAGGCCAATTTATTTTCACACTAGGGCAAGCATCTCCACCTCTCCAGTCCCTCTTCCAGTCCCTCTGTATGACAGAACAGATAACGTTTCCACAGCTGCAAGTTATATATCCTTCTCTGTCCCAACAGGCAAGTTATGGGATTTTGTGGAAATGACATTCTAGGAAAGAAAGCCAGCTCAGGGGTCATCAGTAGGAGATGTCCTGCTGCCGCTCATTCACACCTGGCTAGTAGTCACAAAATCTATGGGATTTTGTGGAAATGACATTCTAAAGCACATTCGAGAGATTCCACATTCTAAGAAATTATTGTTTGCCTTATAGCATGATTACTCCAGTCTGAGTGGTGTACTATTGTCAGTGGGCCCTAGAAGTGAGATGACCCTGCCTTCCTGACTGCTGAGATCAGGGTTGTGGTCCATGCATGACATCTTATAACAGGACTGGACAGTCATTAGTGTTGCTTAGAGGGCTGATCCAGCCTCAGAGCTGACTGAAACCCAGCACTTAGTTCACTCCATCTGATGTCCGCTGAGGAGACAAGGACAGAGAGAAAAGACAGGAACTACGAGAGGAGAGAAGAGAAAGGGGAGAGAGTTGAGAAAGCAGAGGAGAGAAAGAGAAGAAGAACTCAATGACGGGAAGAGCGCAATGGACACCATCAAAAAGAGGTGGGGCATTACTTTTCCTTCTGCATTTAATTGAACACGACGAGGCCTGAAGAGGAGTGCGACAGCAATCAGGACAAGAGGGAGAGAACCCCAGCCTGGATTATAGGTGTTAGGGGTTACTGTTCTCCGTATGCTGATGAAAAACACTACAGTCTCAAAGGGTTTATGTAGATGAAGAGGCTCTAGGAAGGATGTTGGTCCTCAAAGAGCGAGTTGATTGATTTGAAGAGGCAGGTGATAAGGAGAGGCTCTGTCTGCATCCAAAATGGCACCCTGTTCCCAAGATAGAGCCCTACATACACTACTGTTCAAAAGTTTGGGGTCACTTAGAAATGTCATTGTTTTTGAAAGAAAAGCTCATTTTTTTGTCCATTAAAATAACATCAAATTGATCAGTGTAACAGTGCAAGATTAGGTAACTCATTACTTTTCCCACTTACCCAGAGTCAGATGAACTCATAGATACAATTTGTATGTCTCTACCTGCAGTTTAAAGGAAGTTGAAGGTAGTTTCACAAACCATTGCTAACTAGCGTTAGCACAATGACTAGAAGTTTAGAGGAACAGCTAGCATGCTGTTAGCAAATGCGCTAACGATAGATAGCAATTGAACTTAGTTATCAACTCCTTCGAACTGCATGCAGACATAAAATTGGTATCCATTAGTTCATTTAACTCTGGGTAAGTGGAAAAAGGGCATAAATTGCACTATCGCTTTAAAGGTGAAATAAAAAAAATAGAAGCACATCTCGACAAAATTTTTATTCATGTAATCATATTTTTTTGAGTGGCCTCAATGATTCATATTCATATAAAATTAACAATTTTAAATCAATCTATGGCTGTGCTTCCATTCTTATGTTGTATTAGCCTTATGACTGAAGTACTGTAGTCTACATATTTCTTGCATGTCTGTTTATCTATATGTCTCTTTGCATCCATGCAATGTCCATTGGTATATGTTTGTGTGTGTGCACTTGTGTGTGTGTGTTTGTGTGGAATGTCTCTGTTTGTGTTAACATCTGAGTGTGTGTTTGTGAGTTGGGAGAGAGGGATGCTGCACTCTCCCATGAAACCCTGGGGAGGGGGATGATTCAGAAGTGAGTCAGAGCAGAGCAGCCCCCTGGCCCCCTGCCTCAGCTGATGAAGGGGGGGTGGGGGAGGATCCTCTACAGCAGCTCTGTCTGCAGTGCGGTGAAGGGCACAGAGACACAGGGACTTATCATCACACAGACTGATGACCCTTGAGCTGGCTTTCTTTCCTAGAAAGTAAGACCCATAACATTTGGTGAAAAGACACAGGATCAAGTTAGTCAATACTCTGGTCAGAAGCCAAGCTTCCCTTTGCATTAATAATATTTCAGAAGCTGTGTCCCAAATGGCACCCTATGCCCTACAGTACACTACTGTTCAAAGGTAGAAATGTCCTCGTTTTCCATGAAAACATACACGAAATGAGTTGCAAAATGAACAGGAAATACAGTCAAGACATTGACAAGGTTATACATAATGATTGTGTCCTTCAAACTTTGCTTTCGTCAAAGATTCCTCCATTTTCAGCAATTACAGCCTTGCAAACCTTTGGCATTCTAGTTGTCAATTTGTTGAGATAATCTGAAGAGATTTCACCCCATGCTTCCTGAAGCACCACCCACAAGTTGGATTGGCTTGATGGGCACTTACGTACCATACGGTCAAGATGTACCAACAACAGCTCAATAGGGTTGAGATCCGGTGACTGTGCTGGCCACTCCATTATAGACAGAATACCAGCTGACTGCTTCTTCCCTAAATAGTTCTTGCATAGTTTGGAGCTGTGCTTTGGGTCATTGTCCTGTTGTAGGAGGAAATTGGCTCCAATTAAGCGCCGTCCACAGGGTATGGCATGGCATCGCAAAATGGAGTGATAGCCTTCCTTCTTCAAGATCCCTTTTACCCTGTACAAATCTCCCACTTTACCACCACCAAAGCACCCCCAGACCATCACATTGCCTCCACCATGCTTGACAGATGGCGTCAAGCATTCCTCCAGCATCTTTTCATTTTTTCTGCATCTCATACATTTTCTTCTTTGTTATCTGAACACCTCAAACTTAGATTAATCTGTCCATAACACTTTTTTTGACAATCTTCCTCTGTCCAGTGTCTGTGTTCTTTTGCACATCTTTTATTTTTATTGGCCAGTCTGAGATATGGCTTTTCTTTGCAACTCTGCCTAGAAGGCCCGCATTCCGGAGTCGCCTCTTCACTGTTGACGTTGAGACTGCTGTTTTGCAGGTACTATATAATGAAGCTGCCAGTTGAGGACTTGTGAGGCATCTGTTTCTCAAACTGGTTAACAATGTACTTGTCCTCTTGCTCAGTTGTGCACCGAGGCCTTCCAC
Organism: Salvelinus namaycush; assembly: GCF_016432855.1. Lineage (NCBI taxonomy): Eukaryota > Metazoa > Chordata > Actinopteri > Salmoniformes > Salmonidae > Salvelinus > Salvelinus namaycush. The sequence continues at coordinate 34,313,790 of NC_052337.1, read as the reverse complement.
TCCTCTTTCTATTCTGGTTAGAGCCAGTTTGTGATATTCTATGAAGGGAGTAGTACACAGCATTGTACGAGATCTTCAGTTTCTTGGCAATTTCTCGCATGGAATAGCCTTCTTTTCTCAGAACAAGAACAGACTGACAATTTTCAGAAGAAAGTTCTTTGTTTCTGGCCATTTTGAGCCTGTAATCGAATCCATAAATGCTGATGCTCCAGATACTCAACTAGTCTAAAGGCCAGTTTTATTGCTTCTTTAAACTGGACAACAGTTCTCAGCTGTGCTAACATAATTTCAAAAGGGTTTTCTATCATTCCTTTTAAAATTATTAACTTGGACTAGCTAACACAATGTGCCATTGGAACATAGGAGTGATGGTTGCTGACAATGGACCTCCGTACGCTTATGTAGATATTCCATAAATAATCAGCCGTTTCCAGCTACAGTAGTCATTTACAACATTTGCTGGGCCACCCCAGCAAAGAGCACTTCCAACCCCCCACTTCCTTTGCCACCGCTGCTGTAAAAAAAATCCTAGAGGAACCTTCGATAGGGGAATCCCCATCGGTAAAGGCACAGTCAGGTGGCCAGTTGCCATGACAACAGCTATCTGCTAGAGAGAGAGAGAGAGAGACATCGAGAGAGAGCAAGAGAGAGAGAGAGTAAGAGAGAGAGAAAGAAAGAGAGAAAGAGAGAGAGAGAGAGAGAGAGAGAGAGAGAGAGAGAGAGAGAGAGAGAGAGAGAGAGAGAGAGAGAGAGAGAGAGAAAGAGAGATGCCCCCTGGTTCATTCATAGATCTGCAGCTCACATTCAATAATGGAGGGCTCAATGGCAAACCTTCTCAAACAGCCTAATTCATTCTCTTGATAGGGGGTAATGGACTTTACAGTGTTCTGCTATTAAAATAACATATTCCTATATATATGTACAGTATATTAGGCTGTATGTATTTGTAGATAAAGGCCTGTAAATGTGTATTGTTGCACTGTCACCATTTTCATTGCAAAAATAAATACAAATACAAGCATAACTTTAAGCTACATATTAATTTGACAGAGGTAAGGAACTGTCCATTGATCAGCACAGCAATTGATAAAACAGGACCATGTTTGCTAAAGAAAAGTGGTTCTGAGCTCATGGCAATATTGCACAGGTAGTTAACGGTTACAAGAATCAGGAATGCAGACAGGCTAGCTCTTTATATCTGTATGACTGTGTCCAACACACCACCACCTGTTGTTACGTTGGACACCTACTGATGTTATGACATTTTTAAAAAGTATCTCAATCACATGTACTGCTAAAATAAAGGTTTAGGGAAAAACAGGCAGGCACCACATTACTACACGACAAAACAGCTCACTCAACCAAGCCTGATGGTCTTGTAAGTGATGCCCCCCCCCCGCCTGATGCCCCCCCCCCCCCCCCCCCCAAAAAAAAGCTTTAAAATGTAGTGGTATGGGATAATGTCTTAGTGTGATCCCGTGAGGCTCAGTTGGTAGAGCATTGATATAATAACCATCATATTGACGTAAACTTGGAGATATGGTGTGTGGTCCTCCGACTCGGGAAACGGTGCAGTTTGTTATGCTACAGATGAAACAGGGTGGTGAAGGTGCATGGTGATGAGCTTGATGCTGCTTTCCAATAAATATCTAGGGTCTTATTCTGGTGACATGATGGTCGATGCTTGACTGCCATTTGACAAATAAAAACATTCTTATCCATAATACTCTCATCATGTAGACTAGCCTACCCGCACAGCCTACCCACACTGCAGGCCTATCTGCGAGCTACCGGCTGGAGCACACGTGCCAAAACCAGAGTAGGCACATTTGCTATTTAACGCAACAGTTTTTGTAACACAACTATTGGTAGAGTTCAAAATGTGATGGACACATTGAACTTTAGATTTTGATTCGGTACATGAAAACTTAAGCAAAAATGTACATTTTGTCAGGGCCTCCCAAGTGGCTCAGTGGTCTGAGGCACTACAATGCTTGAGGCGTCACTACTGAACCGGGTTCGACTCCAGGCAGCCGGTCGCGACCGGGAGACCCATGAGGCAATGCACAATTGGCCCAGCGTTGTCCGGGTTAGGGGAGGGTTTGGCCGGCCGGGATGTCCTTCTCCCATTGCGCTCTAGCAACTCCTGTGGCGGGCTGGATGCATTGCATGCTGACACGGTCGCCAGTTGTACGGTGTTTCCTCCGACACATTGGTGTGACCGGCTTCCGAGCAGTGTGTCAAGAAGCAATGTGGCTTGGCAGAGTTGTGTTTCGGAGGACGCATGGCTCTCGACCTTCGCCTCTCCTGAGTACGTACGGGAGTTGCAGCAATGGGACAATTGGATATCACAAAAATGGTGAGAAAAAGGGGTATACATAAAATTAAAATTAAATGTATTGTATATTTTGTGTGCACTTCGTCATCACGCACAGCCTTTTATCCGGAACAAATCAATTTGATGGAAACACATCTCTGGTGGGAAATTGCACATATTGTTTTTATGCAGATTATAGAATTATAGAATTGGATGGAAACCTAGCTAGAGATTATGAAATATATTAAATAATATGAATAAATAACAAAAGCTTTGTAGACAATGTCACATCCGATATTCATTAACCCAGGGGTCTCCAATCTTTCCTAGCATGAGAGCTACTTTAAAATGAGAGCTACTTTTAAAAAATGGTACATGTCGCAAGCTACTTTTTCTAGCTTTAAAATAGGAACGTTCTTCTCTTCTCCTCTCCCTTGCAACTCTTCCCCAGGTCCTTAGTGTACAAGATAAAGTAGTGCACTATGTTTTCTGTTAATATACCTGGTAAAAAGAATGGTTAATAAACAACTAAGGGGGGCCCTATCAAATCTTTGTTGTGTTTTTTCCAAAATTCTGTTTTATATTTTCCAAAATGATGTTCTCAGTTTTATTTTTCACTCCTAAAATTACAATTGTTCATAGAGAAACAACGAAATTGGATGTTCTGAGTCCAAATCACATCAGAAGACAATTTATTTTAGGTCTGGAAGAAAATTAACAAATGTAGACTGTTTAGTGTTTAATTGCACACCTTTAATTGCGCATCTGGCCCTTTAATTGTGCATCTAGTGAGTGAGGAATGTGCGGCCTAGCGATGGTTCTGTACTGCTGCAACTCATTTCATGGCAAAGTTTGCAAATAACAAATAATAGAAGCAAATTATATACTTACCCATGATACACTTTTGCCAGGTAAGCCTACTTTGTGGTTAACATTTAATTAAGAAGGTTATGGGGAAAATATTTCTGTCAACCCACAAGATGATTATCACATCAGCTGGCTACACACAGAGTGATAAACAAACATGCGCACCACACAGACAGACAAGAGCAATATTGCTGAAATCAATTGGCATTAATTACAGTATTGTGTTAGGTTTGGCTTTTTAAGACAATAGTGGCCAACCAAGGTTGGGATAATGTCAATGTTGCATTGATTAGATAGTAGCTGGGAGCTTGTGGTGTCTGATACTTGTGAGATTTGTTTATGACAGTTGGCAGTGGAACACGTCAAAATTGCATGTACTTTCAGAATTGTTTGGCGAGCTACTCATAGGTGGGCTGCAACCTACTGGTAGCTCACAATCTACTTGTTGGAGACCCTTGCATTAACCCCTCTATCATCATCATAACTCCAGTGCACCTTGAGAATTGACAATCACTATTATTGAGGACTTGAGAATGGAGCCTGGATCTAATGTGCTACAATAACTATCAACCAGAGCATTAAAGCGTTTTCCTTATTATGTGGAGTGAACCGTTGTAACAGGAGGGATCATAGATCTAATTCATGATTGCATGATTCACACAGAGAACAATAAAGCAGCTGGCTGAACCAGCAGGAGCTGCCATCATCCTCTCTCTTTACCTGGTTCTGACCAGTAGCTCCTGACAACTGAGAACCAACCTCGCATACTAAATAAGAGCAATGGGCGGATTTCTCAATTCCCTTCTCCGGACGTTCTATTGGGCAGTTCAATGGTGAGAAATGTCTCAGTCCCTGGAGAAAAAACGTTGTGCTATCTAGGAGCACGAGTACGTGACATCAATAAACTGCTCCCAAACATTTTAAACCAGCATCAGGAAATTGAGTCTATCATAGTTCAGGTGGGATTCAACGACATTATGAAATGCAGCTCAGAACAGCTGAAGATGGATTTTAAAAAACATATTGGGTCACTACTTGACACCAACAAACGCCCATAATATTTAGCACTCTGCCCTCCCTAAATCGTGGCTTTGAACGGGTCAGCAGACTTGTAGCCTCCATAGCTGGCTACGAGACTATGGCAGCTCTGTGGGTGTAACATTTATTGACAATTTTGATACCTTCTGGAAACAAAGCTCGTATTTTAAGAAGGATGGGATCCACCCAAATCATTTGGGTTCCTGGATCCTTTCACAGCATTATAAAGCTGCGTTGAGACAATGACTTATCAATGACCCAAGTCCAGCTCATTTAATCCCTACCATCGTGTCGCTGAGTTGTCATAATGCTTCAGCAAATATATATTATACCAGGGGCGTTGGAAGACACAATGTAAGTAACCTAATTTCTATTTCTCTTACTGCCTTGAATGCCTCTGCTGATCCCACAGCTATTGTATGCAGTAATCACGTGCCTATGAATCAGAGTGATACTGTTAGTACTGAGGTGGTGTGCCCTAGTAGGAAGTCCACTGTGTGCAGCTCACCCTGCACTAACATAAATAACATGAGCATATCTACCTCTCCTAAGCTTCCCAGTAAAGCAATAAAAACAATCAATCATCACAGAAAAGTGCTAAAAATAGCCCATATTAACATATGTAGTTTAAGAAACAAGGTTCATGAAATTAATAATTTGCTAGTAACAGATGACATTCATATTCTGACAATCTCTGAAACTCACTTAGATAATACCTTTGATGATACAGTGGTAGCAATAAAATAAAATAAATAAGATCCACAGAAAAGACAGAAACACCAAAGGTGGTGTTGTGGCCGTTTATATTCAGAACCACATTCCGGTAAAGTTTAGAGAGGATCTCATGTTAAATACTGTTGAAGTAATATGGCTACAGGTTCAACTGCCTCCCCTAAATCTGCTATAGACCACCAAGTGCTAACAGTCCGTATCTGAATAACGTGTGAAATGCTTGATAGTGTATGTGATATCAACAGAGAGTTATATTTTCTGGGCGATTTAAATATTGACTGGCTTTCATCAGGCTGCCCACTCAAGAGAAAGCTTCAAACTGTAACTAGTTCCTGCAACCTGGCTCAGGTTATCAGGCAACCTACCAGAGTAGTTACAAACAGCACAGGAATGAAATCATCAACATGAATTGATCACATCTTTACTAATGCTGAAGAAATTTGCTTTAAAGCAGTATCCAAATCCATCGGGTGTAGTGATCACAATATATTAGCCATATCTAGGAAAACCAAAGTTCCATAGGCTGGGCCTAATACAGTGTATAAGAGGTCATACAATATGTTTTGTAGTGATTCCTATGTTGTTGATGTAAAGAATATGTGTTGGTCCGTGGTGTGTAATGAGGAGCAACCAGACGCTGCACTTGACACATTTATGGAATTGCTTATCCCAGTTACTAATAAGCATGCACCCATTAACAAAGTTACCGTAAAAACTGTTAAATCCCCATGGATTGATGGGGAATTTAAAAAATGTATGGTTGAGAGAGATGGACAACAATGTCTTCACTGACATTTTCAACCTTTCCCTGACCAAGTCTGTAATACCTACATGTTTCAAGCAGACCACCACAGTCCCTGTGCCCAAGAAAGCGAAGGTAACCTGCCTAAATGACTACCGCCCCGTAGCACTCATGTTGGTAGCCATGAAGTGCTTTGAAAGGCTGGTCATGGCTCACATCAACACCATCATCCCGTAAACTCTACACCCACTCCAATTCACATTCCGCCCCAACAGATCCACAGATGACGCAATCTCAATTGCACACCACACTGCCCTTTCCCACCTGAACAAAAGGAACACCTATGTGAGAATGCTGTTCATTGACTACAGCTCAGCATTCAACACCATAGTTCCCACAAAGCTCATCACTAAGCTAAGGACCCTGGGACTAAACACCTCCCTCTGCAAATGGATCCTGGGCTTCCTGACGGGCCGCCCCCAGGCGGTAAGGGTAGGCAACAACACATCTCCCACGCTGATCCTCAACATTGGGGCCCCTCCAAACACACCAAGACAGTCGTGAAGCGGGCACGACAACACTTTTGCCCCCTCAGGAGACTGAAATGATTTGGCATGGGTCCCCAGACCCTCAAACATTTCACAGCTGCACCATCAAGAGCATCCTGGCCGGTTGCATCACCGCCTGGTATGGCAACTGCTCGGCATCTGACCATAAGGCCCTACAGAGGGTAGTGCGTACGGCCTAGTACATCACTGGGGCCAAGATTCCCGCCATCCAGGACCTATATACTAGGCGGTCTCAGAGGAAGGCCCAAAAATGTGTCTAAGACTTCAGTCACCCAAGTCATAGACTGTTCTCTCTGCTACCGCATGGCAAGAGGTACTGGAGCGCCAAGTCTAAGTTCAAAAGGCTCATTAACAGCTTCTACCCCCAAGCCATAAGACTGCTGAACAATAATAAAATGGCCTCCCAGACTATTTACATTGACCCCCCCTTTGTTTTTACACTGCTGCTACTCGCTGTTTATTATCTATGCATAGTCACTTTATGCATAGATACCATGTACAAAGTACCCCTGCACATTGATTCGGTACCGGTACCCCCTGTATATAGCCTCGTTATTGTTATTTTTATTATGTTACTTTTTTTACGTTAGTAAAAGGAAGGACATTCAGCATGCACAGCACTTACACAAATGACTGATGATTGGCTGAGATAAATTGATTGATAATGTCAAAGCCACTCTGAAGTCAAACAAAACAGCCCCCACAATCTTTTTATCATCATAGTCTGCTGCTGGAAAAACGTATGTGTTATGGCTTTTTACACCCCCTGTTATATTGTGGATAAAGAGCACCTGTCTAACAGAACGCAGAGGGATACGCCCCCTTTTTTCCAATTTTCACCTAAAATGACATACCCAAATTTAACTGCCTGTAGCTCAGGCCCTGAAGCAAGGATATGCATATTCTTGGTACCATTTGAAAGGAAACACTGTAGGAATGTAGGAGAATATAACAGAATAGATCTGGTAAAAGATAATACAAAGAAAAATCCAACCGTTCTTTTGTATTTTCTTTGTACCATTGTCTTTGAAATGCAAGAGAAAGGCCATAATGCATTATTCCAGCCCAGGTGCAATTTAGATTTTGTCCACTAGGTGGCAGTAGTGCATGTGCAAAGTTTTAGACTGAACCAATGAACAATTGCATTTCTGTTAAAACTGTTGTATCAAGACTGCCCAAATGTGCCTAATATGTTTATTTTAATAACTTTTCATGTTCAAAATTATGCACTGTCCTCAAACAATAGCATGGTATTATTTCACTGTAATAGCTACTGTAAATTGGACAGTGCAGTTAGATTAACAAGAATTTAAGCTTTCTGCCAATATTAGATATGTCTATGTCCTGGTAAATTTTCTTGTTACTTACAACCTCATGCTAATCGCATTAGCCTACGTTAGCTCAACCGTCCCATGGAAGGGACACCGATCCCAAAAAAGTTTTAATAGAAGCCTCTCCAACATAATCCAGGTAGAATCAGGAATTCCCCAGGGCAGCTGTCTAGGCCCCTACCTTATGGAACAGCTGGGACTGTGAAGCAACACAAACATAGGCACATGCATCTAACATACGCACTATACACATACGTACACATGGATTTTGTGTTGTAGATATGTGGTAGTAGAGTACGGCCTGAGGGCACACACTTAATGTGTTGTGAAATCTGTTGTGAATAATAAATACTAATACAAACACAGATACACTACATTACCAAAAGTATGATAAGTATGTGGACACCTGCGCGTCAAACATCTCATTCCAAAATTAAGGTTATTAATATGGAGTTGTCCCCCCCCCCCCCCCCCCCCCCCCCTTTGCTGCTATTAACAAGAATTCAAGCTTTCTGCCCATATGAGACATGTCTATGTCCTGGGAAATGTTATTGTTACTTACAACGTCATGCTAATCACATTAGCACACGTTAGCTCAACCGTCCCGCGGGCGGGTCACCAATCTCGTAGAGGATTTATTAAAACACTTGATGTCTTGATGTGGCCTCCTTCAATAACAGCTATAAGAGATGTGTCCAAATGTCTTCGGGCTGCTATCTGTCTATGGTCCAGGGTTTCAGTTACACCAAGGCTGTCTGCTGGAGACAAACAAAGTTCATTGCCCTGCCCCACACAGCTGCACACAACATCTGTTGCACAGCTGCATGGAAACCATAGCAACAGCAGCCAAAAGGAGCGTCCGGCTCATCTGAGAGGAAATAGAAGAGTAGCAGATACAACAGGTACACTCCATTACCCCAGATCAACTTCCTGCCTAGATGGAGAGATGGAATCTATGGGGCTCTGATAATAGTGGATGTCTGGCAAACCAACAAAGAGTCAAAAAGTAAAAGTGAAATGAACACATAAATAGGTTGTTTATTAGCTTGCCTCTATTCTGGGTGTGATGATAGAGAGAGCAGTACTAAGCAGTTTCTTTATTGTAGATAGCCCCGTCTCTCCATCACTGTCCTCCCTAAACCGTCACATTCCAGTCTACCAGTCCTGATAGTGGTGCAGTGCTACAGTGAGAAGTGGAAATGAATGGTTGAATTACTTTCAATTTTTTCTTTGCTGCATGAAAAGCAGACAGCACAACAGACTGTACATCTCCTCCCTTGAGCAACACCACAACAAAAACAACATAAACCCCATTACCTGGTTTATTTTCTATGCAGCATATGGACTCTCTCCCATTAAACTCAACCTGATTGAAAACCAGCCTGTGTAGTTCTGAACTCATCCACATTACACATAAACATAGTCCTTCCCTCTGTTTTTGCAATGCTTAAAAAAAAAAAGTCATAGATAATGGACAGTCCATTTATGAAAAATGTATAATCATTTCCCCCCTATTGTTTATGAAAATGGGTTCTAATTCCCCCCCCCCCGAATGTTTATTTTTTTATCACTTTGGCACAAAAATCAAAACCGATGGTTCATTTTCAAAACTCTAAGCACATTTTCAATTGACTGAGTACAACAAACAAATTCACAAGTCACTTGTTCACTGCACCAAATCCCTCTTTCAATTTGGATACATATTCAATCTATGTATCTGCTTTTCGAAAATTCTATTCTAATTTGTTAACAATACAATGAACTTAATCAAACTGCTCCAAACTGATAACTATTGAACCAACATTATGTAGTGCCGAGTTAATGTATTTAGTTTGATAACTGCTGAACACTGTACATTTCTATATTTTTACCTCATAAATGCATCAATTTGACATCAATTTATGGTTGAAGGTAAAACCAAATATGGATGTGGCTGTAAATAATAGGTCATCCTTCTTCATCAGCCAGTGTGCATCAATAGGACAAAGTTGTAAGAGTCAATCTATATTCTACCATTTGGAATTATACATGTAGTGTAGTATACAATGCACTGCTGAAATACCTGGTTTGAATGTGACAATATATGCCAATCCTTATCTGAATTGTATTAATACACTAAGTTGATACATTTCAAGCAGAGGGACAGGCGATAATGTATCAGTTGACAAGTCACGTAAAGAAAAGGTGGTCTTGTACAATGTTACAGGGGGCAGAAATTGCATAAAACACCGTACTACGTTTTTACAGCAGTCAACTGCTTTACATTACCCCCATTTCTGATGATTTATCCGACGTATGTACTGTATAAGGATAATTAAACTGTAGGACAGACATATTTCTTAACATGCTCACAACCTATCATATTGGATACAAATTCTACAAAAATTGTTCCTGTCAAGTTATAGTCAACACTGTATGGAAAAGGATACCGTATTTTTGTCGGTGTGGTGCAATTTCCACAAGTATGTCGTACATTTTCACAACTCTTAGTACAAAATTCAAAACAGATAATCCAAAAGGCGGCAGTTTGAAAACGCTAAGCACAATTTCAATTGACTAAGAACAACACACAAAATCGTACAGTTTCACCAAACTTAATTAGTGTTTCATCTAGACATCCATGTTTCACATTACAATACACGTTTATGTAAAGTAATTGCCTTTCACAATGCAATTCTCACATTACATTTGGTCCCGCTTTAAATTAAGTGCAGCTTATAAAGCCTTCATAAACACTACATTAATGTGTTACAAATCATCTATAACCGTATGTCATGCTTTATAAAGGGTTCATAAATGTGGCATAACTGTGTGAAATAACCACCAATGTCAAATATGGCATAAACCTGTGCTTTATAAAGGGTGGCATAAGCACCGCTTAATAAAGGCCTAATAAATCATATTAAATTAAGGCTTCACAAAGCCTTTATAACCCTGTTACAAGTATTCAGACCCTTTACTATTTGCTACATCTCTGGAATATATGTTAAGGCATTACACGCAAGACAAACACATCAAATAAATTGACTTTTTGGCCGAAATGAAAAACAGGTTTGCATCAAATCTAACGCAACACAATACAGAGTGAAACCTTCTGTATTTTCAAGTTTTGTGGTGGCATCAAGTTATGGGTATGCTTGTTACTGGCAGGGACTGGGGAGTTTGTCAGAATAAAAACAAAAATAAAGGAGCAAAGCCCAGGTAAAAAGAGGAAAAGCTGTCTCAGTATTCTGCGAAACAAACCCTGAGATAGAGTTGTAATTTTCAGCGGGACCATTACGCAAATGTTAATGCCAAAGACACACCAGAATGGCTTTCCAAGAGGTGTTGAGTGTTCCTGAGTGGGTTAGTCTTAGTCCTGACTTAAATCTGCTTGAAAATCAGAGAGGTTTGAATATTGCTGTCCGTCAATGATTGCCTGCCGAATTTACTGAGCTTGAGCAATTTGGATATATGTTGCCCTAAGATTCGTGAAAAGTTGGTAGAATCTTATTCAAAATGATTTATAGCTGTAATGGCTGCCAAAGGTGCATCCACCAAGTATTAACTCTGGGTTGTGAAGACATACACAATCAACACATCTTTGTTTTTGTATTATTATTAATTAGGAAAATGTTCTATTCTTTTTCTTTCCCTTTGAAATTGTGGAGTAGGTTGTGTAGATTGGTAAGAAAACAAATCTAATGTAATCCTTTTTACATGTAATATTAAGGCAGAAAAATGTGAAGACTGTGCAAGGGGTGTGTAGACTTTCACAAGCGTCTGTATATCTAGGGGATTCCTCTTAATCTCTATCCTATCATGAGAACAACTGAGTATCAGAGATAATGTTGATAAGGCTGTCAATGCTTAGAGCCCAAGGACCTGGTAAGAGACAACATACAGTCATAAAAGAGTTACAGTGAAATTCTGTGGTAACACTGTGATAATGTCTGATAAGTGCCTGATAACAATATGTGAAATTCATACCATGAAATTATACATCAGTAACACGGTAGGTGCTCTGATGATGATGATGATGATGAGGGGGTCGGTGAGAGAGAGAATAATAGAAGGATAGAAAGGTGGAGAGAGTGAATCAAACTGGCCTCATTGTCAGTCGGTAGCCCACAGATGCTTCCCACTGCTGCAGGGTATGATGCATGATGAGACCTGGCCTGGCCTGGCTGCCCTGTATGAGGTCACAGTGAGTGGCAGTTCACTTCCTGTTCCCATATCACCAGCTGTGACGGCCTCTGCTGGGGGCAAGGAATCAGACCACTGAGAAGGGATGACAGGTTGGGGGGTGGTAGCAGAGCTCAGTGAGAGGAGAGAGGCCTGGGGACGGCACGGAGTGGGGGTTGGGATGGGGGTGGGCAGTGGTGGACCCTCCAGGGAAAATTAAGCCTCCATCTGCCGGTGGGGAAAGTGAACAGGAAGAGAGAGTTTTTACACGCTGTTCTGTTGATTAGCCATGGGCATCATGCTCTATGCTATACTGCAGCAGTGTATAAACGACTAGAGAGACTCACTCACTGCACCCAGGCATTTGAAGCTACAGTTGACTCATGGCTAATCAACAATTACCACAGTTGACTCATATTTCCCCTCCCCTGTAGTATTTCTGATTCATCTAAAGAAAATGAAGGACAGCATTCTGCTATTATTTGAGTCAACATGAGACAATTAAATAAATATGTGGAGGAAAAATATTGGAGACAATATTGAATGGATATGTTTAGGGATGGTATGATTTTCCTCTTGACAGAACCCATATTTTCTATGTATGAGAGTGTAATTGTTAAGGACATACAGTATAAACAGTGCACAATAGGTTGTTGGCACCTTAATTGGGGAGGAACGAGTGGTACGGGATCAAATACACCTAACACATGGTATCCACACTAAGTGTGGATTCCATTTTGCTCTGTTCCAGACATTATGAGCCGTCCTCCCCTCAGCAGCCTCCACTGATACAGAGGGGTCCAAAATTATTGACACCCTTGATAAAGATTAGCAATAATGACTTTATAAAATGAATAACACTTAGTGTGTCTGCTACCTTGAATACGGATAATCCTGAATCAATCGTGAATAATCATAAGAGATAACATTCTGAGGGTCAAAGATCATACCTCCAAGACATACTAAGTTAGCATGTCTTGGAGGTATGATCTTTGACCCTCTGTAACTTTCTCACTGATCATTATTAATGATTAATTCAGGATGATCCGTAATCATGGTAGAATTAACATTCATGTCGAAGTGTTAAGAAATCTATTCTATTCTGCAAAATGACACTACATGATATACCATACATTTCTATTGGGCACAAAATGATCTGAAAAACAACAAAAACGAACTGCAAATGTATCCAAGTTTGTGGAGTCAAGCTTGATGTAGTCATTGCGTGCCAGGAACATCAAATCAAATGTTATTGGTCGCATACACATACTTAGCAGATATTATTGCGGGTGTAGCGAAATGCTTGTGTTCCTAGCTCCAACAGTGGAGTAGTATCTAACAATTCACAACTGTCACGCTGATATCAAGTACTTGGAGACAGGCGCAGGAATACACAATAGGGGTTTTTAATACACTCAAAACAAACATGTATACAAAAACACTGGGTTGTACCCAAACAAAAGAGCGAGGGTAAACCTCGTTGAATGACACGGGACGATACCCATAATACACAATATATAAAGCACGCAGCATAACAGCTGCACCAACGCATAGGTACTCACACGACCAACGGACATGGGAACAGGTATGGAATTAAGAAATATATAATATTAGGAGGAGCAATGTCAGAGTTTGGAGCATTAATATACACACAGTACCAGTTCTACATTGTAGAAAAAGAGTGAAGACATCAAAACTATGAAATAAACACATATGGAATCATGTAGTAACCAAAAAAGTGTTAAACAAATAAAAATATATTTTATATTTCAGATTCTTCAAAGTAGTCAAAGTTGCCTTGATGACAGCTTTGCACACTCTTGGCATTCTCTCAGCCAGCTTCATGAGGTAGTCACCTGGAATGCATTCCAAATAACAGGTGTGCCTTGTTAAAAGTTGTGGAATTTCTTTCCTTCTTAATGGGTTTGGGCCACTCAGTTGTGTTGTAATTCTAAAATTGATTAAATTGTTTTTCCTTCCTTCTTCCCCTTCATCAATCTACACAAAATACCATATAATGACAAAGGAATAACTGGTTTTTGGACATTTTTGCATATTTATTCAAATACAAAAACAGAAATATCACATTTACATAAGTATTCAGACCCTTTACTCAGTACTTTGTTGAAGCAGCTTTGACAGCGATTACAACCTCGACTCTTCTTGTGTATGACGCTACAAGCGTGGCACACCTGTATTTGGGGAGTTTCTCACATCCCTTGACTTCTTTGGTGGATGTGTTGTTACCTACCCTTACCACCTGGGGGCGGCCCGTCAGGAAGTCCAGGATCCAGTTGCAGAGGGAGGGGTTTAGTCCCAGGGTCCTTAGCTTATTGATGAGCTTTGGAGGGCACTATGGTGTTGAAAGCTGAGCTGTAGTCAATGAAAACGCTTAGCATTCTCACATAGGTGTTCCTTTTGTCCAGGTGGGAAAGGGCAGTGTGGAGTGCAGTAGAGCTTGCATCTTCTGTGGATCTGTTGGGGCGGTATGCAAATTGGAGTAGGTCTAGGGTTTCTGGGATAATGGTGTTGATGTGAGTCATGACCAGACTTTCAAAGCACTTCATGGCTACAGACGTGAGCGCTACGGGTCGGTAGTCATAAAGGCAGGATGCCTCGCAAAGAAGGGCACCTATTGGTACAGTATATTGGTAAAAAATATTGAATTTCCATTTGAGCATGGTGAAGGTATTCATAACACTTCGGATGGTGTATCAATACACCAAGTCAATACAGATATACAGGTGTCCTTCCTAACTCAGTTTCCGGAGAGGAAGGAAACCACTCAGGGATTTTACCATGAGTCCAATGGTGACTTTTAACAGTTAGAGTTTAATGGCTGTGACAGGAGAAAACTGAAGATCAACAACATTGTAGTTACTCCACAATATTAAGTGTCAGGAGAGTCGTCTGAAGTCAGTACCGTCGATGTGCCAACTTCTGATTGTAGCGTCCGAACCATTTGGGGCTACAAACTAATGTGACCCCAATATGGGAAGGGGAGATTCTCACAAACAGGATGGCGTTCTTCATTTTGCTCTAGGACTCCCATAAGTGACTTGTCTAAACCCATACAAATGACTGGAAGTATACAGGTAATTTTGTGCCAAAAAAAATAAGGGGTTTAATATGTGGAAAGACATATATATATATTTCCTGAGCTTTCTTATATCGCCAAGATATAGGACAAACACTTCAAAACCTTATTCCTTATGATATATTTTTTGACTCTCTTTTTTTGCCATTTATGAATGTGTTATTAAGTGCATTTCTATGGAATATAGTAGTAAAAGCCAAATTCAATATTTTATCAAATAGCGTTTAAATATATATATTTTTGGTATCTAAAGGGGTCCAAAAATTCTAAATGAAATAGGAAAATGATCCATGGTATGACCTCAAAATAATTCCATATGTCAGCTTAGAACCAACTGAGCTAAAGAGGACCACCTTTCTAAGTTAAATCCTTCAGAAGAGGACAAGATAAGCTCACAATATAGAAGTTCCTCCTATAAACCTATAATGCCAGATGGCAGCTCAATTGACCCAGGAAAAGTATGTGATCATCAGCATAATGGAAACTTTCATTTCGATCTCAACATCCAATCATGGCAAAAGCATCAAATCCTTACATTACAAGGGCTATATTCTAAAGGTATTAGAGAAGAGAGAGAGAGATAGAAGGGCTATATTCTAAAAGAGAGCGAGAGAGAGAATAATGACTAACTCCAGCTGCAGTCTGGCTAGCGGCACGGACAGAGGCACACAGACAGGGACAAGACACTCAGGCCCAGAGCGTGCCTCCACTGAGAGCTCATTCCCTTTTGTCTTGCTACACTGTTTTGATGCACTGTTTAATACACTGTTTGATAGGAAAAGTGAATAATGCTACTGTAAAAGTAATAAGAGAAGAGTTTCTGTGTAAAGTCCTCACCTTCCACCCCAACTCTCTGGCAGGGAGTCCTCTGCAACACTTCCAGGTCGCTTTGATGGCGTGGCTGATGTACATGGCAGCAGAACCCATGGGAATGTGGAAGCCTCCCAGAGTAGTGTCCTTTGGAGAGAATCAAACAGGAGACTGGCATTGAGTTGTGAGGGCAGTAATTTGACTATAACTCAACATCAGTGGTTGCTTTTCCTAGAAATCCTAGAGACATGAATATGGCAGGAACAAACTGAGGTATTTAATTATAGCAACATACATTTGGTATGCAATCAGTAATCACTCTTAATGACTAGTGTTCGACTGGCACAATACCAAGAGAGAATCCCGAGGAAGAATTCCTTCTTCCTCTCCTCTGTCCCTCTTGCATGAACTCAATTAGAGGCAGTGGGGGGTTTGTTGAGGCATTAAGTCCATCACAGAGAGGCACTGATGTGTCATTATAGAGAATCTGCTTCCTGTTTACCAGCAGGAGATAGAGAGAGCCTCCTCTCAGAGCAGAGCAGAGAACATGTCTACAGGTCACACACACACGCACGCACGCACGCACGCGCACGCACGCACGCACGCACGCATGCACGCACGCACGCACGCACGCACGCACGCACTCACTCAAGCATGGACACACACACACACACAAACACAGCCTTTGAAAAACATTGCTTAATGTGTCACCACTCTGCAGAGTGCTAGACAAAACACTTTTTTGTTCTCTGAAAGAAATACTGATCATGGTACAGGGACAGAGAATCTGGGTAAATACGATTCTAATACAACTATTTGAAGACTGGGAAAATAGATTTTATTCCAATGAACTATCAAAAACCGAGTGAAAAAAATCTCCTCAATGTGTACACTAGTTCTATGGTTTAGTGGAAGTCTAAAAGGGAAGCTAGCTAATGACCTCACATATTTAGGATGTCTGTATTCGTGATCCCTGGCATTTAAAGATGGCTGATTGAAGCCGAGGAGCTACAGTCTTGTATCACAGGTCCCCGGTAGACTACAATCCCTCATCAGGCCTAGTACTTATTCCCAGTGACATGCACATCCTGCTACCAGGCAGTGAGGCAGGCAGCAGGCCAGATGTGGATGTTTTATGTATAACCACATTAGCAGACAGCATATGGGCCCACCTGGCCGGGGCTCTGGGCACAAAGTTCTGAGGGAAATAAATAAACACAACATGGGGCAGAGATGGGTGTGGATCTCAACAGTTGCTGTCTCGACTCCATCTCTGATCATAGGCTGGCACAAAGGTGATGCAGCAACTGTCATGGAATATAAAGTCTTCTATGGGTTCCAGAATGAAGTGTGAGAGTCCAAGAGTCCAGGGCTAAGTGAATGAGTGCAGTGGCATAGCTAGAGTAGGAAAGAAAGAGTCCAGCAATAGTCTGACAGTGTTAGTGGAAACTAGCTCAGCCACATCATCCCCAGTCAGGTCATTGTAGAGAACAGTAAGACTCACTGACCTCAGAGTTAATATTCCACCAGCAAGCGACAACAGGACAGGCTTAAAATGCCGCTGCACACTCCCTCGTTCCATTTGAGAGGATTACTCACGTCTTTCCGACAGCTCGGGAATCTTAATCCGCCACCTTAATGATGCCAGGTGAGGCCTTGCAGCTATGATGCCTGGCTGGCTGCCTGGGTCTTGGTTAAAGTACTCTATCTTTCTCTCACTCTCTCTCTCTCGCTAACCCACTTTTGTCTTCTCTCTGTCTCTCCCTCCCTCTCTCTCTCTCCCACTCTCTCTCCTCTTTCTTTCTCTCTCACTTTCCTTCTCTCTCACTCTCCTGGTATTGTTATTGTTGTGGCGGAGCTGCTTTTCCTCAGGTGAGGGGAGGGCATGACGAACCTCCCTCCACCCATGACGAACACCCCCCCCCCTCTCCTCCACCCAACTCCAGCCCTGCACGCCTCAATCAATTACCCATCATAACCTGGGCGTGTAAGTATGCATTATTCATTCACCTGCCGTGTAAGTATGCATCATCCATCCACCTCTTCTCCCTCTCCCTCTCTCTCTCCAACCTTTCCCTCTCGCCATCCTCTCCCTCTAGATCGTCTCCTACATCTCACTCTCTATCCTCCTCTCCCTCTCCATCTCCTTTTCCATCCTCCCCTCCGTCTCCCGACTCCCTCTCTCTATTCATCATCTCCTTCTCCATCCTCCCCTCCCGAATCCCTTTCTCTATCCTCCTTTGCCTCGCAATCCTCCCTCTCTCCATCCTCCCCTCCCCACCCTGACAGTTCACTCTGTATGACAGATTCATATTCATGAGCTATTAGAATTAAATATGCATCTATTATCACCTGTTTGGGTCTGATTAATCTCAACACTTGTAATAGTTTTTTCTTGCTCTTAGTTGTGTCGGCGCCTCACTGGCTGGTTGAAGTCCCAAGCCGCTTCTTATTAACGACATCTCCAGGTCAGGACTCACACAGGGAGAGATCTTTACATCGGTCCAATTGACTCAGGGTTTTTCCTAATAAAAAATACAACTTTAATTGAGAAAGATTGTACTAACTATACACACTCACTCAGTGTTAAAAAAATATGAAAAAGACATTACACAACATCCTAGCACACAATTTAAGCCATTGCAAATGCAAGCTATTACTTTTTCCACTCACACAGCAAACACAAGAGGGTCAATCAATTTAAGCCCAATCAATTCCCCTCATGGGCTGTAGTTGATGCGTAAAGAGGCATGAGGTCACACTATTCCAAGATGGACGTCATCAACTGGACCATAATGAATTGGCGATGGGAGTAAGACAAGAATCTATTGGCTGACAGCTCTATTACTAAAAACATCCATAATACGATATTCAATAACTTATTTTTAGTCACACAATCCATACATTTCAGCAACTGCATCATAAACACTGACTGGGATGTAGGAGGCCTGCTTTGATTAATACCCTTCCTATTATCAGAGATAATATACATTGGGATGGGATGGAAAATACAAATAGAGTTGATATCTGTATACTCATGCTAGATTTCAGAAAGTGGGGAATATGTGAAAATACTGACGTATCATTGTAAACAACTTAGAAAGAAAGAAAGTAATTTTCACTGCGTGCCACAGGGAAATCCCAGTTGGCTATAATAAGTCTAGGAAAAGACATGATGTTCCCTTTACATTCAGACTTCTTTTGAGGCGTGGGCATGCTACTCCCCCTAGAGCTCAGATCATGAATGGACAGAGAGAGCTGAGACAACAAGCAATGTAGTGGACTCACCTGATTGGCTATTCAGAGAGAGGGGGAGAGAGAGGAAGAGGGAGAGAGGGGGAGAGAGAGAAAGAGGGGGGAGAGAGAGAGACAGGAGAGGAGAGAGAGAGAGCGAGAGAGCGAGAGTAAGTGATAGAGCTTTGAGAGACGGTGACGATGAAAGTGAGGAGAGAAGACCCACTACATGTGATCACAAGGTATGTGTCTATGACAACATGTTTATGGACTCACCCCTGTCTCTCACACTCCAGCTTGTTTTTAATGATGTCCATGGGCTTGTCTTTGGCCTCCAGCATTGTGCAGAAGCCAGAGATGAGATGGTCCCTGTAAGGGAAGGACCGGGGGTTGAAAGGCCAACGGTCACATTCTGATAAAATAATATACTGTATGTGCAAAGGGGGCAGGAAGTTCTTTGAAAGAAAGTGAGACTAAAATATGTGTTAAATTGTTTATATGCTGAAATTGTAGTTGTGGTTGTTCCCTGGGGCCCAGTGTGAGCAGCATGTCTAAGAGGGGTAAATCTACAGTATGGGTGGCAGAGGCTGATCTCACCGTGCCATATACAGGTAGCCTAGCAGTTGGGCCAGTAACCAAATACCTGAGCCAACAAGGTGACAAATCTGTCGATGTTCCCTTGAGCAAGGCACTTAACCCTTATTTGCTCCACGGGCGCCGTACTACTATGGGTGACCCTGTAAAACACATTACACTGCACCTATCTGGTGTATCCGACAATAGAACATATATTAATAATCTCATTGTGCCAGTATAGGGGACCGAGCCTGTAATCTCACTGTGCCAGTGTAGGGTACCGAGCCTGTAATCTCACTGTGCCAGTGTAGGGTACCGAGCCTGTAATCTCACTGTGCCAGTGTAGGGTACCGAGCCTGTAATCTCACTGTGCCAGTGTAGGGTACCGAGCCTGTAATCTCACTGTGCCAGTGTAGGGTACTGAGCCTGTAATCTCACTGTGCCAGTGTAGGGTACCGAGCCTGTAATCTCACTGTGCCAGTGTAGGGTACCGAGCCTGTAATCTCACTGTGCCAGTGTAGGATACCGAGCCTGTAATCTCACTGTGCCAGTGTAGGGTACCGAGCCTGTAATCTCACTGTGCCAGTGTAGGGTACCGAGCCTGTAATCTCACTGTGCCAGTGTAGGGTACCGAGCCTGTAATCTCACTCTGGGTTCACGTTCAGGAACAGCCCTAACACCAGCTCTGTCCCCAGCTGTTTAAACAAGGGGTACACTTCACAAGAAGTGGTAGTCAGAGAAGTGAACAAAACATACATTTCTGGTATGGTCCTGCCGGTGTATTTTGAGTAAGACTGCACAAAGGCATGTGACTGGGGGGTTTAAAGGGTTCTTACGTTGCAGAAAGACCCTATAATCACTTTTCACAAACACTGTGCAGGAAAGAAAAACTGCGAAACAAACACTGTTAGCCTAAATTCATGCCTATTTGTAATGACATTTTCACCCTGTCTTAACCAAGTCTTTACCTGCTGATGAAGTCAGACCCTGAGTCGAGACAATTTCCTGTGAAGAGGTTGGTGACAGACAGAAGCAGCAAGCAGGCCTCCTCGCATGAACTAAAAAACACAGAGTACAACGGACAACATTATGGAGCTGCTCATAGTATATGAGAAATAAAGAAACACAGTACAATGACTCCATCTATTGGTCTAAATAAGGAATATTTTTTTTGTTTGCTTTTCAACTTCTGATAAATGAATGAAACAAGCAAATAGTGTGGAGGCCTGAAGCAGCTTTACCTCTGTGTTGTGATAATTGAATTGTTTTCTCTATAACCTGTTAATTCATATGCCTTGTGACCGTGATATATACAGTGCGTTCAGAAAATATTCAGACCCCTTGACTTTTTCCACGTTTTGTTACGTTACAGCCTTATTCTAAAATGGATACAATTATTTTTGTCCCTCATCAATCTACACACAATACATCATAATGACAAAGCGAAAACAGGTTTTAAGAAACTTGTGCAAATGTATTAAAAATTAAAAAACATAAGTATTCAGACCTTTTGCTATGAGACTGAAAAATTGAGCTCAGGTGCATCCTGTTTCCATTGATCATCCTTGAGACGTTGCTACAACTTGATTGGAGTCCATCTGTGGTAATTCAATTGATTGGACATGATTTGGAAAGGCACACACCTGCCTATATAATGTCCCACAGTTGACAGTGCATGTCAGAGCAAAAACCAAGCCATGAGGTCAAAGGAATTGTCCGTAGACCTCCGAGACAGGATTGTGTCGAGGCACAGATCTGGGGAAGGTTACTAAAACATTTATGCAGCATTGAAGGTCCCCAAGAACAAAGAGGCCTCCATCATTCTTAAATTAAAGAAGTTTGGAACCACCAATACTCTTTCTAGAGCTGGCCGCCTGGCCAAACTGATCAATCGGGGAAAAGGGCCTTGGTCAGGGAGGAACCTGATGGTCACTCTGAAAGATCTCCAGAGTTCCTCTGTGATGATGGGAGAACCTTCCAGAAGGACAAGCATCTCTGCAGCACTCCACCATTCAGGCCTTTATGGTAGAGTCATCAGACGGAAGCCACTCCTCAGTAAAAGGCACATGACAGCCCGCTTGGAGTTTGCCAAAAGACACCTAGAGGACTCTCAGACAACGCGAAAACAGATTCTCTGGTCTGATGAAACCAAGATTGAACTCTTTGGCTTGAATGCCAAGCGTCACATCTGGAGGAAACCTGGCACCATCCCTTCGGTGAAGCATGGTGGTGGCAACATCATGCTGTGAGGATGTTTCTCAGTGGCAAGGACTGGGAGACTAGTCAGGATCGGAAGAAAGATGGATGGAGCCAAGTACAGAGTTCCTTGATGAAAACATGCTCCAGAGTGCACAGGATCTCAGAATGGGGCAAAGGAGGTTCACCTTCAAACACGACAACGACCCTAAGCACACAGCTAAGACAACGCAGGAGTGGCTTCAGGACAAGTCTCTGAATGTCCTTGAATGGCCCAGCCAGAGCTCGGACTAAACCCAATCGAACATCTCTGGAAAGACCTGAAAATAGCTGTGCAGCAACGCTCCTCAGACAACCTGACAGAGCTTGAGAGGATCTGCAAAGAAGAATGGGAGAAACTCCCAAAATACAGGTGTGCCAAGCTTGTAGCGTCATACTCAAGAAGACTCAAGGCTGTAATCGCTGCTTCAACAAAGATCCCGAGTAAACGGTCTGAATACTTATGTAAATGTGATATTTAATTAAAAAAATTACATTTGCAAAAACAGTTTTTGCTTTGTCATTATGAGGTATTGTGTGTATATTGACGCCAAAAAACACCTATTTAATCAATTTTAGAATAAGGCTGTAACGTAACAACATGTGGAAAAAGTCTCAAGGGGTCTGAATACTTTCTGAATGCACTGTAGGCCTAAAGGCCAAGATAATAAGAAGACACAGTGGCAGAATAAATTCAACCACACCCTTGTTTTATCCCAGCCTCTTGTCTGGTGAAGTCCACAAAGTATATTGCATGTACAGTAACAGACAGTTACATGTCCTACAGCATGGTCAAGCAAGTTAATGTTTCCTACATTTTCAGACCACGAAACAACTATTGATTTTGAACCACAGAGAGCTACCGCAAGTCGCAAAGAAAACAGGAGCTGCCTCCACTATTCCAGCACCATTTAAACTTCAACATTTCAACATCATCAAATCACCTCTGTTTAGTCTAATACAGGGACAACTAAAAGATACCAAAAACGATTTAGTCCAATCAATGTAAGCTAAATATGATGTGGCTATCCATGGTTCTGAGTTCATGTTGACTCACCCTACTTGTAGAGAAACACCAATGCCATCGTTCTCTCTTTCATGTCGACGAAACAGTCTATAACTCAGTCATACAGTACACGCTTTTATTTGTTGTTGTCCTAGGCTACCTGGCTAAAATGTTTGCTCGCTAGCCTAACTTGCATTCATGGGCAACGTTAGCTAGTTAACATTAGCCTTCTGCATCTAACGTTAGCTACATTTTGAAATTCCATCCTCTCAGGCCATTGGCACAACAATGTATGAATTAATGGTTGGATCAGAATCACCATTATAATCATTGGCCAGTACAGAGAATTAAGTAAAACCACAAGTCCAAATCCCTATTTTCATTCATTTCTAATTTAGGAAAAGGACAATTTTAGCTAGCTGGCTATCTAGCCAGCCACCGGAGGACAACAACACAACGAGATACACCAATTCAAGTTTTTCTGTCAATGACGTTGTCACGCCCTGGCCATAGAGAGGCTTTTATTCTCTATTTTGGTTAGGCCAGGGTGTGACTAGGGTGGGCATTCTAGTTTCTTTATTTCTATGTTTTCTGTTTCTATGTTTTGGCCGGGTATGGTTCTCAATCTGGGACAGCTGTCTATCGTTGTCTCTGATTGGGAATCATACTTAGGCAGCCTGTTTTTCCACCTTAGCTGTGGGTAGTTGTCTTTGTTAGTGGCCTGTATAGCCCTAGTAAGCTTCACGTTCGTTTTTGTTGTTTCTTGTTTTGTTGGCGACATTTAAAATAAAATAAAATGGACGCTCACCACGCTGCACCTTGGTCCAATCATTTCCCTGACGACGTTCGTGACAGACGTATGCTTTCAATGGGATTTGATAGGAGTGATGCCAAAATCCAAGCTGGCTTCCCTTCACAGTTGAGCTCGCTCAGTTTAACTCAACGCTTCAATGCTACGGGCAGCATACTTGTTTGGACCAGACAGCATCAGATAGATGGCCTACAAATAGAGAGACAGAAGGATGCTGTTTTGCTCGAATGCTTTCTCCTGTGAGATACATTCAACCTCCTGGGAATTGAAGGAAAATTATGAAACACAGGGAGACGAAAGATAAATAATTGTATGTTTTTTCGTTTTTTTTCTCTGTCAAATTTTTGGGACGGCCTGGCTTCCCATCAATTCACCTATCCAAATTGCACCAAAGCATGCAGGTTTAGGGGATCAACTCAGCATTAGCAGTCACTATGTTGTCTCCATACATTTCTCCACTATGGCCTATTTATTGCCTTACCTCCCTTATCCTACCTCATTTGCACACACTGTATATAGACTTTTTCTATTGTATTATTGACTGTATGTTTGTTTATTCCATGTGTAACTCTGTGTTGTTGTTTGTGTCGCACTGCTTTGCTTTATCTTGGCCAGGTCGCAGTTGTAAATGAGAACTTGTTCTCAACTAGCCTACCTGGTTAAATAAAGGTGAAATAAATAAAACACAGATGATTTCTCTGAAAAACAGTAATATCATGACCACATTTCCCCATCAGTTGCAATTTCCTCCTTCAATGGGGAAACAAAGGGGTATAGTTGTAATCTTCTAATGTGGGCCTTTTGTGCAAGGGATAGGTCCAAAACTAGACTACAATGTTATAATTTTACATTCAGACCATAAACTGTAACCTCCTGTGGAATGCATTGAACCCCTACTCCCCAGACAAAGTCACTGGTGCATCTCATGACTTGGTCAGTTACCAAGCCCTGTCTAATCCATGGATGAATGATCATGAATGAAATCCTATCATTGCCTGCTAATGTGTTAAAAATAGAAATCAAGTCTAAACTGATATGTAGGCTATGAAAAGAAAAACAATGTATTACGTATAACAATGTAGGCCTATTTGGCAAACGTGACAAAGTTCAACTGATTAGGCTATTGCAACACACAAACGCGCACACACACAAGTGTGCGAATAAGTGGCTATTATAGGACTATCACAAAGAATTCCTAACAGACGAAGGTTGTTGGTTTGTTCGGCAATCTTGATTGATTTTCAATTCGTTGTTCACAAAAAGTCACTGCATCTCGGTAAAACTCCAGACTTGTCGCCCGGCACAGAGACCCCTGCAGTGGCCGGTAGTTTCAACATATTTTAAATCAATCTGCAGTGGTAATTCAATGTTTAGTTTAACCAAACAGTAGTTGGATTAGACGGCATGGTCTAGTTTGTTCGAGTGATACAAAAAATATCTGTTTATTCTTCATTTTTTCTGCATATAGCCTTTTATATCCATTCTGCAACAAGGTTAAAGATCGAAATGGCTATTTGTCTAACCATGCCATAAAACAAACTCCAATCAAACTGAAAGCATTACTAAAGTCGCCCAATTTGTTTGTTTATGACAGCTGTCATATTATATTACACAGACCTATCACACTGCTATCTCATCCTGATATCTCGACCTCAACCGAAGTATTCAGCAAAGCGCTTCCTGGATGGACTGCAGGAGTCCCACCAGTAGTCCCACCTGTAGTCCCACTCCTCTGCAGAGTTTCAGACTACTGTAGTATCTTGGCCAGTGGTGATTTTAGCATGTCAATCTTGATGGTGCAATCTCTATATTATTTTTTTTTAGATCCATGCCAGCAAAGCTACTACACAACACAACACTAAACAATGCATTAATTGCACTCTAACGGTGACAAACGGTGCCCACAAACTGTTAGGGCCTACATAAAGCTGTCCCAACCGCATAGTCTTGTTTGGCAGCTACACAATTCATTCAGCCTCATTTACTGCCTTAGTTGATAGCTGATATGGCTGACTTGCTTAAACAAATGTGGTTTTGACATTTGACATTTGAGATGTCTAAACTATGGCATAAGGGAACGATGAGCGGATAAGAGGATATCCGTCATTTCAATTAAGACATTAATGAGCAAGCTAAGACGGACAAAGTCAATATTACTATTTGTTCAGCACTCTTGAAATGTACAGCGACAGAATTCAGGACATGGGCTGCTCTTCCAGTATTCTCCCTGTACACCAAGTCAGAACCATAGGATAAACAAAGGGGGTATAAGTAGGCTAGGAAAACTCTTACAATATTCAATGATGGCATTTCTCTAAAACAGTCTATAGGCTACATGTGCACCACCAAGTCAGAACAGTAGGCTAAGTTATGAGGAGGAAAGGGATTAAATTATTAGTATTACTTTCTTAGCTACAGTATACTTATCTTCCTGGCATATTACATCATTTATGCAGCAGCATACAATACATTTTTGGACTCACTGTTGCGCTGTACTCACTTGAACAGGAAGGTGGTCCTTATTGTGGGCAAATTTTGTCATGAAACTTTGTCATCAAAGTCTGGCATTTTCTGGATTTATGGTGCTTTCAACCCAAGACAACTGGGAACTCAGAAAAAAAGTAAAATATTTTATTTTTATTTAACATTTATTTAACTAGGCAAGTCAGTTAAGAACAAATTCTTATTTTACAATGACGGCCTACCCCAGCCAAACCCTCCCCTAAACCGGACGACGCTGGGCCAGTTGTGCGCCGCACTATGTGACTCCTGATCACGGCCGGTTGTGATACAGCCTGGGATTGAACCAGGGTCTGTAGTGACGCCTCTTGCACTAAGATGCAGTGCCTTAGACCGCTGCGGCACTCGGGAGCAAATCATGGCATCAGTGATCTTCAGGTCGAAGCTCTAGAAATAGGCCCGAGTTTCCGACTTGGAATTCCGAGTTGGTTGACCATTCAAAGTGTATTTTCCCAGTCAAAGCTAGTTTTTTTTCAGAGTTCCCAGTTGTCTGGAACTCACTGAAATCAGATTTCCCAGTTCCAAGTTTCCAGATGTTTTGAACGTGGCAGAGGTCATGCTGGATTGACAGCATGGCCAATGTTGAATGTTTATCCTTTTAAGCTTGGAAAATAGTCCCTTAAACTCATATTTGGACCACACACCCTCTCCACAAAATAGCAGGGGAAGCAAAATAGTGATTGCTTTGCAACGCTTGCAGTTAGCCACTGATTCCTTCCAAACCACTCATTGTTGAATTTGCGATTTCCAACTTGCTGTGTAATGTTTATGTCCTGTGGCCAATGAGCACCGATACGTTTTATCTATCATTTCTCTTCATATGACAAGGATTGAAAAGGATTTGCCAGTAGAATGTCGATGTGATTTATGATGATGACCGCTTGTCTAGCTTGCTAGCTAAGATTTTGAAAGTACTGTATGATGTTGACATGATCAGTCCAATCAAAGCAAGACCATGTTTGTATGTGGCTTTACTTAACTCAAATTTTCGTATTTTTTTGGCAAACTGATATGTGAAAAGTATTAATACTAAATAACACGCAAAACAGGAACACACAAAAAACAACAATTAAAACATTTTTTTTTTGCTAAACAGGTGTGGCTCAAAACAGCCCCACCTGCCCTGAATGACAGGTCGCCACTGATCTTGGCACATGTTCGTTGTAAGCAGTGTGTATATAACAGTGTGTATATAATCCTCTGTCGCTATGTCTTGAATTAATTGGTGCTTTTGCAACTACAGATTTTATTTGTGTCCCAGGGGTAGATTTACACACACACACACACAAATAACATTTACATTTTGTCAGCTTTCAAAGCATTTAAGGGACAGATTGGGTGGGAGGGGTGTTCAAACGTTCTTTTTTTGCTTTGGTGAGGGTTGTGTGTTTTTTTTATTGGGCACAGGGGAGGGTAGTGCATTTTTCTCCCTGGTTTACATTAGCTAGTTTCTGGTTTTACTATATAATTTCTTCCAACCTAGACACATTTCCTCATCTGCTTGCATGCTCCTCCCCTATATCAAGGTGTTTTGGTACTTCCCTTATGCACTAAGCTTCTCTGTGTGGTAACTTTTACTATACTACAGATCAGTATAGTCTACCAGTCTAATGGTCCATCCTGCCCTTTATCCACCATTCATAGTGACAATAGTGCTAGGTGGATCGTTTATCCAGATCTGCAATAGGCTAATTAGCAATCATACCACAAATGAAAGCATTCAAAGCTGCATAAATGTTAAAAAATCCACAAGAACAAAAAAGGGATAGCTGATTGCCAGTGGAGAGCCCATTGCACATGAAAGAACAGTTAAGCTCCCCTATTGATCTTGTTTAGGGACAATACAATTATCCTACCTAGACTAGCCTACAACACCACAATGCAATTAATAATTCGCTATTGTTTTCAAGCCAGTACAAAATTCTACTCTAGGCTGCAGTGAAAATGTAATTTGAATAACGGCGCAAAAGCCCTGTGATTGAATGTTTCATTCAAAAAGTTTCTGTCTCTCTGGGGCTAAGCTTCTCTTCCTATATATAGGCTATATATATTTGTTTTAAATATTAATGTCATGCAGTGGACACCTAAGCCTATATGCCTATGCATCCAATGCCCTGATGCAATTAGTGCTCAAATCTCTGACAGCTGAACCCTGAGGTGGACAATACATTTTTTTTTGTTGCATATGCTACACATCGATTTGTTACAGGCTGTTTTTAAGTAAATGTGGCTCATTTGGCCAATATCCCTCGTTTATTGATGCTGCTGGCTGCGCCAGGTCGGATCTGAAGCCAGGTTGGATCTTAAGGCATATGGATGTCGGTAAATTCCTCAAATGTCCAGTAAATTAAAATCTTCAAGCTCAGTTGTTTGGCACCAAATTTTTCCAAAGAAACTCTGAAATGAGCATATTGTTTTAATGCAGATTTTTGAATATTTTCATGAAAATCTGTCATCAATTGGATGGAAACCTAGCTATAGACATCCTAAAGACTGGCAAGTGGATGGAAACCTAGCTATAGACATCCTAAAGACTGGCAAGTGGATGGAAACCTAGCTATAGACATCCTAAAGACTGGCAAGTGGATGGAAACCTAGCTATAGACATCCTAAAGACTGGCAAGTGGATGGAAACCTAGCTATAGACATCCTAAAGACTGGCAAGTGGATGGAAACCTAGCTATAGACATCCTAAAGACTGGCAAGTGCGATAGTCCAGAGTCACTTTGATTTTGATCATGCTTCACCAGCAGCCCCAAACATCTAAAGAATAAGCTACAGACCAGCCAAACAAGCTTGTAAGATTTGTACTCCCCCCTCATATGTATCTGTCAGGGAGCCCGACTGCAATTGATTTGGGCCGAGCTTGATCGCGCTGTGTTAAAAAAAATGACAGCGAGTGCCTCTGTGACTGGTTCACATTCTCTCTCTCTTCTCCATGCTGCAGCGACCAGGGACCATAGCAAAGCAACAAATCAAATCAAATTTTATTTGTCACATGCGCCAAATACAACAGGTAGTTCACCTTACAGTGAAATGCTTAATTACAACCTCTTAACCAACAATGCAGTTTTAAGAAAAATACCCCCCAAAATATATAAATAAAAGTAACAAATAATTGAAGAGCAGCAGTAAAATAACAATAGCAAGGCTATATACAGGGGGTACCGGTACAGAGTCAATGTGCGGGGGCACTGGTTCGTCGAGGTAATATGTACATGTAGGGAGCAGAGAGAACAGTCTATGACTAGGGTGGCTGGAGTCTTTGACATTTTTTAGGGCCTTCCTCTGACACCGCCTGGTATAGAGGGCCTGGATGGCAGGAAGTTTGGCCCCAGTGATGTACTGGGCCTTACGCACTACCCTCTGTGGTGCCTTGCGGTCGAAGGCCGAGCAGTTGCCATACCAGGCAGTAATGCAACCCGTCAGGATGCTCTCGATGGTGCAGCTGTAGAACCTTTTGAGGATCTGAGGACCCATGCCAAATCTTTTCAGTCTCCTGAGGGGGAATAGGTTTTGTCGTGCCCTCTTCACAACTGTCTTGGTGTGCTTGGACTATGATAGTTTGTTGGTGATGTGGATGCCAAGGAACTTGAAGCTCTCAACCTGCTCTACTACAGCCCCGTCGATGAGAATGGGGGCGTGCTCGGTCCTCCTTTTCCTGTAGTCCGCAATCATCTTCTTTGACTTGATCACATTGAGGGAGAGGTTGTTGTCCTGGCACCACACGGTCAGGTCTCTGACCTCCTCCCTATAGGCTGTCTCGTCGTTGTTGGTGATCAGGCCTACCAATGTTGTGTCATCGGCAAACTTAATGATGGTGTTGGAGTCGTGCCTGGCCGTGCAGTCATGAGTGAACAGGGTGTACAGGAGGGGACTGAGCATGCACCCCTGAGGGGCCCCTGTGTTGAGGATCAGCGTGGCGGCTGTGTTGTTACCTACCCTTACCACCTGGGGGTGTCCCGTCAGTCAATGAATAGCATTCTCACATAGGTGTTTCTTTTGTCCAGGTGTGAAAGGGCAGTGTGGAGTGCAATAGAGATTGCATCATCTGTGGATCTGTTGGGGCGGTATGCAAATTGGAGTGGGTCTAGGGTTTCTGGGATAATGGTGTTGGTGTTGGTGTGAGCCATGACCAGACTTTCAAAGCATGTCATGGCTACAGACGTGAGTGCTACGGGTCGGTAGTCATTTAGGCAGGTTACCTTAGTGTTCTTGGGCACAGGGACTATGGTGGTCTAATTGAAACAAGTTGGTATTACAGACTCGGCCAGGGACATGTTGAAAATGTCAGGAAAGACACTTGCCAGTTGGTCAGAGCATGCTCGGAGTACACGTCCTGGTAATCCATCTGGCCCTGCGGCCTTGTGAGTGTTGACCTGTTTAAAG
The DNA here is from genome assembly GCF_016432855.1 of Salvelinus namaycush. Classification (NCBI taxonomy): domain Eukaryota; kingdom Metazoa; phylum Chordata; class Actinopteri; order Salmoniformes; family Salmonidae; genus Salvelinus; species Salvelinus namaycush. Next base: position 34,283,352 of record NC_052337.1, on the reverse strand, counting down.
GTCTTACATTGGCTATAGCGAGCGTGATCACACAGTCGTCCGGAACAGCTGATGCTCTTATCCATATTTCAGTGTTACTTGCCTCGAAGCAAGCATAGAAGTAATTTAGCTCATCTGGTAGGCTCGTGTCACTAGGCAGCTCTCGGCTGTGCTTCCCTTTGTAGTCTGTAATAGTTTGCAAGCCCTGTCACATCCAACGAGCGTTGGAGCCGGTGTAGTACGATTCAATCTTAGTCCTGCATTGACACTTTGCCTGTTTGATGGTTCATCTGAGGGCATAGCGCAATTTCTTATAAGCATCCGGGTTAGAGTCCCGCTCCTTGAAAGCGGCAGGTGTACCTTTTAGCTCAGTGCGGATGTTCCCTGTAATCCATGGCTTCTGGTTGGGGTACGTATTTACGGTCACTGTGGGGACACTGTGGGGAAGCTGGTGACTGATGTGGTATGCTCCTCAATGCCATCGGATGAGTCCCGGAACATATGTGTGTGTGCTAGCAAAACAGGCCTGTAGCTTAGCATCTGTGTCGTCTGACCACTTCTGTATTGAGCGAGTCACTGGTACTTCTTGCTTTAATTTTTGCTTGTAAGCAGCATTTAGGAGGATAGAATTATGGTCAGATTTGCCAAATGGAGGGCGAGGGAGAGCTTTGACGCTTCTCTGTGTGTGGAGTAAAGGTGGTCTAGAGCTTTTTTCCCTCTTGTTGCACATATCACATGCTGGTAGAAGTGAGGTAAAACAGATTTACGTTTCCCTGCATTGAAGTCCCCAGGCCACTAAGAGCACCGACTCTGGATGAGCATTTTCTTGTTTGCTTATGGCTTTATAGAGCTCGTTGAGTGCGGTCTTAGTGCCATCGGTTTGTGGTGGTAAATAGACAGGTACATAAAATATAGATGAAAACTCTCTTGGTAAACAGTGTGGTCTACAGCTTATCATGAGATAATCTACATCAGGCGAGCAAAACCTTGAGACTTCCTTATTATTTGATTTCGTGCACCAGCTGTTATTGACAAACAGAAACAGACCGCCACCCATTGTCTTACCGGAGACAGCGTTTCTGTCTTGCCGATGCTTGGAAAAACCAGCCAACTGTATATTGTCCATGTCGTCGTTCAGCCACTACTCGGTGAAACATAAGATATTACAGTTTTGAATGTCCCGTTGGTAGGATAGGCTTGAATGGAGCTCATCCAGTTTATTCTCCAATGAATGCACATTGGCCAATAGGAAAGATGGTAGAGGAGGGTTACTCACTTGCGAATGAATTCTCACAAGGCACCCCGACCTGGTCAGGTATCTGGAGTCAATCCTTCGAGTCGAGGTGAGTAATCACTGTTATGATATACAGAAGCTCTTTTCAGTCATAAGAGACGATGGCAGAAACATTATGTACAAAATAAATTACAAACAACGCAAGAAAAACATAAAATAGCACAATTGGTTAGAAGTCAGTAAAACGGCAGCCATCTCCTCTGGCGCCATTCTTTACTCACGATAAGTAAAGAATCATGATGATCTGGATGAGACAAATCGAGGCAAAGGTAAGAATCTCTGGATTAACTATTTAATGTTAGCTAAATGCAGTAATGAATAAATTGGCAACTTTTCTTTAAATTGACAATTCTGTGAACTGTCTTGGGCAAGTTTTAAATTGACACAATACCTGTTAGTAAAGGTGTCAGCTAGAGATGATGTGCAGGAGGATTTGTCGTCTGCTTTGATGCTAATTAGCATTTTCCAATCTGAGAGCCGAATATATTGATAAAAGTCACCTTGTCCGAAATAAATGTACATGGTTATCAAAACATTAGCTTTTTCCCACAGGGTTAGCTTACACAAAATAGACCTTATTTTAAGTGTTTCTAAAATCCCCTGTCGGAAAAACGATTGGAACCATTTCTTTGTCTGACCGCTAGGTTTTATGGGTGTCATGACACCTTCACTGTGGGGCTCTATTGTCCTCTATTCGAAAGAATACATCTCATTATGTTGTGGTTGGGATTTATAAAATGATAACTGATCATATTAACCAAGTAAACCTCATGGCCTGGCAGTTAAATCATTATATATTTGCAAATTGTCATAACCAACACTGTCATTACCACCACAAAATGTGTCAGAAATGATGGTTTCAAGGTTATTACTATCAGAAAATAGCAACTTTTTGTATAACTTCTGTATAAAATGGGTATACCCCTGCTCAATACAGCTTATCAAATGATATTTTACTGTCTTTATAGCAATCAATGATATTGTAGATATCCATTTCCATCCACTTATTTTTTTAACAACTAATGCAATGTACCATTACTCTGTTGTTTCTTAATGTGGTAGTACCAAACCCCATAGACAGATAAACCCAATAACTCCAAAACCCGTTGTGTTTGTCGTTCAGTTTTAAACTAAAATTAAATGTTTTATGATGTGATGATAATGTCATCTGCAGTGTCATCTGTGTTTTGTGAAAAATCCATGTATTGTCGAATAAAATGGTCACAGCCAACACCAGTTTATGATTCCTTACAAAATATCTCTGTTGATAAAAGTTTATTTCATGAAACATATTTGTTTAAAATAAGAAATGCCAAGTGTCCATGGTTGCAAAATCACTCTAAAACTGTTTGAACATCTACTTTGTATTATTTGAAGCTGCAGACCTACGCACATTCTGAGCCGAGTAATGTCAGTGCATGGAGGGAAAGAGGACAATGAAGTTGGCCATCAAAGTAACAGTTGTCCAAACAAAAATGAATCTAAGTCTCCAGCATTTGACACAATAATGTGGCTCACAGGGGGAAAGATGTGGTCTCCTAGTGTCTCCTTATTGGAACCACATGGGGACGGTCTAGTCAACCTTTTCTCTCATTCGAGAGAAACTGGCGTTAAAAGCCGGTTTCCCATCTACCGCCCAGCGGTAGAAATGAAATGAAATTTAGTTCATTTGCAAACTGTGACCCACTCATCTGTTCTCCTGCACATCGGCTCGCGCACCATGGCATGTACTTTTCCCGCTCCTATGGCACTCAATGGTCATTGTCTGGTGTGTTTAATTAATCCGTGACACCTATGGAATATGAGAGTCCATAGCAACCCAGGGAGCTGCTCAAACCCGAAAACCGAGCTGCCGACCCCTAAAGGTGAGGAAAACTTTGACATCAAATTTGGAAAACCTCAGGAGCATTGAGGGTTTATGTAGCTATTCAGACACTGAAAATGAATTGGTTATATCGTAAATAATATGACCTAATTGAAGAGTTTGTAGTAGTACAGCCTGAGGATATTCTCATGGGCAATATCGTTGTGCATAACACAATTACGCACGAGACTTTCAGCAAATGTACTCATATACCCGACTATGATTGAAGTAGGCATTATCAGACTTTGGTTGTTAACGTACACAAAACCCCCATACAAACCCTGAATTGTATAGACTGTTTATTCTATTTATTAATTAATTAATGCATGTTATAATCGAGATAATTATCTAGCATTTATTATTATGTGTCCGTGATTAGGCATAGGCTACTTTCAGTTTATTATTTGTGATCGGGTAGCTAATTTGATTGTGAACAGAGCAGTAACATTTTTCACTTGCTCTTTTTGTGCATAGCATTGTCAATTAAAGTGCACTCTTTTTCTTAACCCAGTTTTCATACAAACTGGCATTGAACAGTTTAGCCTAGTGTCCATAACTTAACATTGCATTTAATTGCTTGATGGCAATTAAATGGCAAATCCAAGTGTTTTATTTTTTAGGGGGTAGATCAGCTTTAATATTGAAGATAGATTGTGGCTTCTATCAATGTAATTGTCTGCATCATTTCCAATTCCCCATATATATTTTTGAATATATATATATATATATATATATATATATATATATATATATATATATATATATATATATATAGATGTTTAAATATATTTGAATGTTTTATTTTCCCCTAACCCTACCACCCTCCCCTAATTGGATTAAACTAATGTACATACTATATACATTTTACAGACACAGTATATTTTACAATAGTTATCTTTTGTTTGTTTTTAGTCTCATCCAGCTACCCTCAACCCCTCCCATCTATCTCTAAAGAACTTCCAGTTTGATTTCTATTTGCCATATATTTTTCAACTGTGCTGTTTCACAAAAGTTCTGAACCTATATACATTTTACGGACACAGTATATTTTACATGAATTATCTTGTTATTTTTAGTACTACCCTTCAGTTCCACTCAACCCCTCCCATCTATCTCTGAAGACCATCCAGTTTTGATTTCTATTTGCCATATATTTTTCAATTGTGCTGTTTCACACAAGTTCTGAACCTTTCAATTCTCATAGTTTCTACAGGTTGTACATGAAATATAACATGTTTTGCTAAGAGTATTATTATAATATTGATCGATTGACTATTACTTTTTAAATCACCCAGCAGTGCTATTTGCAGAGTTTGCTCCAGGTGTAAATCCAAGTGTTTGTTGTTTGGTAGGCTATATTAAAATAATAGTAGGCTTAGAACAAAAAGCACTTTTTAGTATAAATAATGTGTGGAAATTAATATGCCATGATCATCAGATATTAAAATGAGGCTCAAGGTCTGCAGGCTCATTTCATCAACACGTTAAATGTAATTATTTCTTCGATCCTTGTTACTTTATCAACCTTTAGTAAACAGTAGCCTATCACTTACTGGGTTGGTATATATAACACCTTGCTGGGTTTTATAGTGTTACACCTTGTGGATTTCATTAGAGCAGAGATCAGGCTGGCTGGTCCGCAGCTAAACCAACACCCCGAATCTAAATGGAGGTAAAAAAAGACTAGAAAGTACTGAACCGTTAATGGCAAACATTCACATCCATTTTACAGCTCAGAGTAAACACACTTTCTCTCTCTCTTCCTTTTGCTTTCTCTCTCTCTCTCTCTCTCTTGATCTCTCTCTCACACACACACACACACACACACACACACACACACACACACACACACACACACACACACACACACACACACACACACACACACACACACACACACACACACACACACACACACACACACACACACACACACACAGAGGTTAGCTGGTACCAGGTCTGCAGTGTTTTGGAGAGCTCCAGTGATGATGTAACGTTAACCCCAAGGAGGCATGCTTATGCTGTGACCAATCTTGTTTCATTTCATGCATATCCAAAGCATCATGTATAGCCTTGCTGAAATACTCTCAAGAGGATGTTTGCATGTATAGGTATAGTATAATTAGGAACTTTTCTCTGTCTTTTAAGGCACCAGCAGACATGATTGGGAAGATAGTATCTAGGCTATAGATATAGCGCTGTGCCTTCCAGGTGGCTGCACACAATATTATGAGTCTTTGTCTCTACTAGTGCTCCAGTGTACCATGCCCATAAGATTCTGCTACTACTTTCCCTTAGTTTCTTTCTGTTTCAGGTTGTTTCCACTTCCAAGCTCCACTTCTGTTCCATGTTAAAAGTATCCGCATCCTGATAAGTAGTATACTGTAGGATGTTGTGTCTATTAGAGGCTATTAGCAGAAGTGTGATCCAACAACGTATCATACTCTCAATAGCTTCAGTTACAGTGCCTAGCCCAAGCATCTAGTTATCATTGATCTTGACAGTGCTGCCATGTGGTGCCATGAGAGAATGGAGATTTAGTCAGTTTCCACCAAATAGAGGGAAAACCACATCCACAGCTGCCTGATGGTAGCGAATAGCTGTTTTATTCCATGGTGCCTGGTGTGTCTGTATTCATTCTCCGTTAACCCCCCATCACAGGCGTCACAACGACTCCTCTGAGTGGCCCTGCATAGTCACTTACTCCTTCACAAATCATTACAGTCATCTATATAGCTCAATTCATAAAACATGTTTCTTTGCACGGAATGAGAGTTTGGGTTTGTATCCTGTCCCCGTCGTTGGTTTGAATAGCGTGTTAAATTGTCTCCCTAAGCACATGGAAAAGTCTTCTTTATGGTGTTATTTATGGAGAAAATGAGAGGCTTTGAAATGCTTGTCATGTGAATTAGAATAGATGATACGATTGGATTACTGTGGAGAGGCCCAATTTGTCAGCCATTAGAGTAAATGTCAGAGAACATACATAGAACATACGGTACGTAGAACACACTGTCCAAACTACTGGTACAGATGTAGGATCTTTATTTGATCACCCTGTTGCAGGAGAACTTTCCTGCAATACAGGAAATGTTTTAATTGTAGTGTATTAGAGATTTAAAAAAGCTTCTGAAGTTTGTAATTTCCACTTAAAAATGTCAGACTTGATTTTCCCTTACGAAAAATGTGTCAACCCCTACAAAAATGTCCATACATTTTAATCAAGTTTGTGGTCATACGCACAACCGTAAAAACATAGGAGCTGGGCTAAATAAGAGTACTAGCATATAAAAAGAAGGCCCGCATACTGTTAAAGCTCTCAATTCACTGCTTTATTGACAACGTTTCAATCGATTGAAACGTTGTCAATAAAGCAGTGAATTGGGAGCTTTAACATTAATTATAATCCACATAATAATTTACACATCCTATTGCTGCATGATGATTCAAATGAAGATCCTACATATGTACAGTTACTGTCAACCTACTGGTACAGTTACTTACTCTTACTGTAATAAACTACTGTGGCTGAGATTATAGCATGGTTAGATTATATATTCCGTACTCTAAAATGAACTAAACTAAACAAATTGTGGCATGTTGTCAGTGGAGGTGTATAGAATATTAACCTGTTTGCCTGTTCAACAGCCACACAGTAAAGACAGCCAGTGTGGGAAGGTGTCAGATCTGATTATGCGAGCGACAGTTGTCATAACTTTTTTCTTATTCCTCCACTAATGTTATGTAATGTATTGTAATTCAATTCATCTGTTTTGGTCTTTCTCAATAACTCCGGATTGTGATGGTGGCAGGAGTTTAACATATCAGGGATCTCTGATTTACTTATTTTTATTCTCTCACTTTGTAACAAATGAATGTGGGACAGAAGTTTGACAAGGAGCCCATGTATATTGGTTCTTAAACAAACTTTACAAGTATGCTATTTCTCAAATTCCCTTCAATTTCCCTTCCCGCAAGTCTGTTTGGGTTAAACTCGGCTCCTTGCCTGAATGTGTTGGGACAGAAGTATGCCTGAACACACTGGAAAGTGAAATGCCCAGATTTTACATCCTGGGACTATGGATGAAAATGAATGAAGGCGACAATGGGTTATTTTCCTAGATTTTAGTAGTAAATAATAGGATTTTATTTATTCAGTTCTAGTTTAACTATATGACTATTTTAGGATGCAAAGACATGCAGTTCTAAGATTTTAAATAAAATGTCTATCAGTGTATTCTGAAATCCATAGGTTGTGGATATGATAGCAGGACCATCACTCATTGAGCAATGAGAGCACTACAGGGGTATCATATTTGTGGCCAGATTTGACCCTCCTCCTCCTCACATGTAAATCCACAGCATGACAGACCTCTTAAAGCACGATGTGTGAAGTTATGTGTGAAGTTGTTTTGGAGTATTTACTTGTAAATTATTTATATGGAGGCACTGGTAAATGGTTTGGGATTCATTCTAGGCTTTTACAGTACATTTAATTTGATCTCATGGCATGATCATCTGCATGATCAATTCAATTCAGACTTTTTAGGACATACTAAAGCTATCTTGAGTCTTGTAATTGATAATGACAATGCTCATCTTCCTTTGTCTTGGGAATTTGAAACACTTGGTAGGAATTTGTTTGCTTTTTCTTTTCAATTGGATTAGTAATTTCTATTAGAATGGCCAGGGGACAGTTTTACAGATTCAGGGGAGAGAAAACGAGCACCACTTATTCTGTCCCCAGATTCTTGTCACTTTGGCTCATTCTATGGAGTCTAGAGGTCGACCGATTATGATTTTTCAACGCCGATACCGGTACCGATTATTGGAAAACCAAAAAAAGCCGATACCGATTAATTGGCCGATATATATATATACAGTGTATATATATATATTTGTAATAATGACAATTACAACAATACTGAATGAACAATGAACACTTATTTTAACTTAATATAATACATAAATAAAATCTATTTAGTCTCAAATAAATAATGAAACATGCTCAATTTGGTTTAAATAATGCAAAAACACAGTGTTGGAGAAGAAAGTAAAAGTGCAATATGTGCCATGTAAAAAATCTAACGTTTAAGTTCTTTGCTCAGAACATATGAAAGCTGGTGGTTCAATATTCCCAGTTCTTCAATATTCCCAGGTAAGAAGTTTTAGGTTGTAGTTATTATAGGAATTATGACCTGTCGACTATTTCTCTCTATACCATTTGTATTTCGTATGCCTTTGACTATTGGATGTTCTAATAGGCACTTTAGTATTGCCAGCCTAATCTCAGGAGTTGATAGGCTTGAAGTCATAAACAGCGCTGTGTATTAAACATTGCTAAGAGCTGCTGGCAAACGCAATAAAGTTTGAATGAATGCTTACAAGCCTGCTGCTGCCTACCACCGCTCAGTCAGATTGCGCTATCAAATATCAAATCATAGACTTAATTATAATATAATAAACACAGAAATATGAGCCTTTGGTCATTAATATGGTCAAATCTGGAAACTATAATTTCAAAAACAAAATGTTTAGTCTTTCATTGAAATACGGAACCGTTCCGTATTTTATCAAACGGGTGGCAACTCTAAGTCTAAATATTGCTGTTACATTGCACAACCTTCAATGTTATGTCATAATTATGTAAAAATCTGGCAAATTAGTTCGCAACGAGCCAGGCGGCCCAAACTGTTGCATATACCCTGCATATACCCTAGTTTAATGCTAGCTAGCAACTTACCTTGGCTCCTTGCTGCACTCGCGTAACAGGTGGTCAGCCTGCCACTCAGTTTCCTTGTGGATTGCAATGTAATCGGCCATAATCGGCATCCAAAAATGCAGATTACCGATTGTTATGAAAACTTGAAATCGGCCCTAATTAATCGGCCATGCCGATTAATCGGTCGACCTCTAATGGAGTCGGTTACACAAACTTTCCAGGGAACTGTAATCACATGGTCATTATCAATTTACTAGTAATCCTTTTGGTTTGTGGTCATGAAAAGATAGTGCACTGGGTTTGCAGTTATTTCACAGGATTGCAGTGCATTCTGCTTGACATTCCTATGTCTAAACTATTGCAGTGCATTGCTGAGGACTTTTGACTCTCCAACAAGCTATTCATGGGAAATTAACTATTCTTTCTCTGAGGTATTTGAACACAAAATAGAAGCCATACATGAAAGATATTCCCAGAGAGTGTTTTGAGGACCCCGAGTAAGCATTGTGAAAAAGCTGTGATGGCATCGCCATGAATGTTTGTGTTCCTGGACACCTCTTTGTAAGAGGTGTCCTTTATGTTCTAGTGTAGGGGCAAGGATAAATTAATCTCAAACTGTGATTTGTGAGGACAGTGTCAAACGATTATACATTTCTTTACCACTTGCCTTGCAAACCAGAGTTGTATTTCATGGAATACAATAGAATGACAGTCATTCCACTTTGATTACATGCTTATAAATGTAACTTGTGAGCATATAATTGCTCTGGAATAGTCCGTCATTCCATCAGAAGCTGTTCATGGAGTACTGAAGCCTACCAGATTATGGAGAAATGTTGTACAATATGGGAGGTGTGCTTTTCTTTTGAAGAGCAGTGCTTAGGATGTGATCTATATTAGAATGAGGAGTCTTCTAGAATGGCGAACACCGTAGTCCTCTCATGTATTTTCCCACTTGGATCCCGGCATACTCCCACATCACTCTCACTGTCCCCATGTATTTACCCAGCAGGGGCTACAGGCAATGCAGTCATGTGTGAGTTGGACCCACTGCCCCCCCCCCCCCCTCCTCGGAGGCTGAGATGTAATTTGGCCACAGAGGACTCCCTGTTAATAATAATGTGCCAAAACTCATCTCCCTTCCTCGTGTTGTGTAGGGGAACCTTCCTGTTTAACTAAACTCCCTGTCTGAAAGATGACACATTTATGTTCGGAAATTTAGACACCTCTAGAGAAATAGTGTGTCAAAGAAAATGGTGGCGTTGTCTAAAAGCTTTCTCTGCTCTCTTTTATGTGATTAAATACAGATCGAGCAGATATTTTGTTATTCCATTGGCTGTGTGGGTTGTGTTTGTTCTGTAAGGTGTGTGTGGGTTGTGTTTGTTCTGTAAGGTGTGTGTGGGTGCACAGTGTGCACGTGTGCTCGTGTGTCTCTGTTTGTTGTCGAGCCGCTAAGCTTTGTGCGGAGGGGAGATTTGTGTGCAGACACTGCCCTCTGTTTGTTCTTTCACAATTGCTTCGTCAATGTCTGAGGGATTCAGATCATACTTGTTGATCTCCATCCGGAAATCCCTTCTCAGCCTGTAGTTGTAATCTACTGTAGCTGTCTTATATCAAGGCCAAATGTGGACCATAGAGGGATATTCTCAAATATGTTGACATAGAACCATCATACTGTAACATGAGGGAAACCTCACACACACTAGATATAGTGGGTTATGACATGAACTTTATACAGTATTACAGCTGTAACATCATACAGTATTACAGCTGTAACATCATACAGTATTACAGCTGTAACATCATACAGTATTACAGCTGTAACATCATACAGTATTACAGCTGTAACCAGGGACGGACTAGGAATGAAAAATGGCCCTGGACATTTTGACCAAAACCCCCCCAGCGATACATCACCACCCACACAACCCACGCCACACTTTATGTAAACAAGATTAATGAACAATATTTAAAACAATAACTTTAGTAAAATAGATGTAAAATAGAACAAGGGGAACGTGTTGCTCTTAGGAGGAGGCTGGCTAAAAGGAGCAGATACTGGCACAATGGCACTGGCAGCAATCTGACCAGTGAAATAAATAATACAGGAATAAATTTGTTGGTGAAAAGACTGGTGTCATAGAATAAAATTAAAATAAACATATTAACAATTCCTGCAGCAGCTCTCTTCTCTCAGCAATGTCATCTATAACCAGGTCACTGTCCAGGGCCATTAAAATTTCTCGCTCAGTAACCATGAGCATAAAATCCTCCAGGTGCTGTTGAGCTAGAGGTGCTCCTGAGTCTACTGTTGATGAATTTCAGAGTAGAGAAGCTCCGCTCGCAAGCTACCTGGTTTACTGACAGGGTAAGTCGGAACTTGTAAGCAAGGCCCATGATGTGGTATGCGTCGGTCAATAGGTTGTACTGACTAAGAATACGGTAGCAACACGCTGGACAGTCCTTTCAAGATGAACAGCTCTTGTTCACCATCTCCACCTCGTCTTCATTTCCTTCAGGTCCATGATCCTCCATAGTCCTGGTTGTGTATTCTTCAAATCTCAATTGTTTTAACCTAGTCCACTGTTCTGCCAGACTCATGAGCTCACTCTGTAAATTGGCCACCGTTGCTCTGCTGTCAAATTTGATCAAACATTTGCTTAGTTCTTGAAGGGCTGTCTGTGGAAAGCCACTGGCACTGGATGTTATCTGACTAAAGTGTTTAGGGTCCAGAAGAGCCATGTTGGCATACAAAGTGCCATTACTCAGAAATCGCCGATGGATGCTATCTATAACTGTATCCAGAATTTGATTATGGACACCAATCCTGTATGCACTCTCTGCCCCAGTAAAGGTATCATCTTGTGCAATCTCTCCAGGCACGGTTTTCTTCTTTCAAGCCCTTTTCGTTGGCAGAGTGGTCTCTAACTCCAGCTTTGTTTCCTCATCCCGTTCCTGCAACTTCCTTTTGGCCCACTGAACAAATGTGTCTGCAGCTGACAAATCTCTTGCCATCCCTTTCAGCTGCTCCTCTGTAGACACAACCATACGATGCGCAGACAGAATGTCCATTCCACTTGTTTGAAGATATTTTGAGACTGGTGAGGTGACTTGAAATATTCTGAGGAATATCTGAGCTTTAAGTATTGTTTCATACTTCAGCAACCCCTCAATGTATCCTTGTGCCTTGACTCGTGCAGTAGTGGTGATGTTTTTCTGATTTTGTATGGTTGAAAGAGTGAGAAGGACATCAACATACAGCCCCTCATCGGGATTTCCAAAAGCTCCAAAGACCTTCTTTAAGGCACTGTCTTTATCCCACCAGCGTGTCTCTCCAATTGGAGCAAGACGTCTGTGTCTTGGGTCCTTGCTCTCCTTCTCCCAAATGTTCATCCTCTGGTAGGATTCACGGAAGAACACAGCTATGTTGTTATCGAGAGAGAAAAGGTGACCCACTTGCCAAGACACTCTCTTTTGTGTCTGCCAAAACAAGGTTCAAAATGTGTGCATAGCACCACACATGCACTTGATTGGTGGACTTTGCAGAGAGCAGGGCAGGGATGCCTGTATACTGGCCTTGCATACTGGAGGCTCCATCAGTGGAATTGCCAATGCACTTGCTGATGTCAAGCTTCATGTTTTCCAGTACCTCACTCAGTACCTGGACAAAGTATTGTCCAGTGGATGCCTCGCATTTGGATGATGTTCGTCACATATCTGACTATGACAGAGCATTGATCTTGTGTTGTAATGTCCTGCGTAGCGTCAATCTGGACTGAAAACATACCAGCTTCCTGGGTTTCACTTGCTATGGTGGCCTGCATTGTGTGTTGGATGGTGGTAATGACGTTATCGATGGTAATCTTTGATAATAGAGGGATTAGAGCCCCCTCTTGACCCAGACACTATGCAGGACTCTATGACTCTATGCTTTCATACACAGGTCGTACTTTCCCAGCAGAATGATCATCTCTAAAAAGTTGCCATGGTCAATGCTGCTGTCATCTAACGTATAAGCTGCTTCAGACTGCATGCCTCTGTAGCTCAGACCCCTCTTGCCTATGACTTTAACAACATCTATAATGCGCTCTAGCACTTGCCTTGTTCTGCACGCTTGCTCTCTATGAGCAGACATCTGACTGCCGATGAGCAGGCTCTCAATGTTACCTTTGGAGGACCTTAGTAAGTAGGCCTCAGCATGACATCTATGCATAACGCTCTTCTCATGCTCTTCCACTCTCTGATGGACATGCTTCCAGTCTGCCATTCCATTCATGAAAGGGCTGTTCTCAGTGGGCTTTGCAAATGCCATACAAATTAAGCAGAAGAAAGCATGGTTCTCTTCACTGTATGACAGCCACTTCCTGTTGGTCCCATCTTTATAAAAGAAAAACCTTCTGCACCACAGACTTTTCACACTTTTGTTGGGGGTGGAAGCGAAAAAACATATCTAGGTCCCCTGACTTCGGCCTTTTAAAATAATCACAAATTTGGGTGGCAGTGGCATCAATCTACATCTGTCCACTGCAGATGCATTATCCTCGACCTGGATGAGTAATTAGTATAAATGTGTATATTAGTATAATATTATAACATAATCGTATAATGTTAGTATAATATTAATATATTAATTATATAATGTTCATATATATTCATATAATTTCATATAATAGTATACTGTATACCACTAGTATAATATTAATTCCAATTGGACAATACAGCAGTTTAAGAAATACACATCCAACATTTATAATTTTTGTAGGTTTTGTTCTGTCATTAAATCCTTGTGCAAGAAAAATGGTCTACATTGGTGTATAGTCTCTAATTTGATGCCAAGTACTAACTTGTAAATAATCATAACCATTCATGCATAACAATGAGTTCAACATTTCAAAAGTTTCCTGTAGCAGGTTCCTGTAGTCAACCTTTTTTTAATGTCCCGCCCCATCCAGGCTGTGATTGGTCGGTTCACGAAAAGTGACATTGACGAGCGCTTGTTTCAACAAAAGGCACCCGATATAGCTAAATAGCCAGCTAGCCAAACCCAAACATTGCTTATCTTATTGCTATTCGCTTATCGCTTCACCTGCAAACATTGACTAACAGTTGAACTGGTATCGCTGGGCTCAATGGGCTGCTCTCTCTGCTCACTCTCCTCTCTGCTGCCAGTGCCTTCAGGCCCACTAGGCTGAGATGATTGACTGGTAACGGCGCCAAATTAATAATTTGTTCTTTTAAAACATTTGGCTGCATCAGCCTCAAGGGACTTCAACCTCTTCTCTCTCTGCTTTTCAGCACCACCTTTACGTTTTTCTCATTTTGTTTGTCCATCTTGCTCCACTGCACTATTTATCCAAATGTCACCACTTAACAGAGATGGGAAAGGGGCAGGGCCCAGGTAAAGTTAGAATGGACTGGACCAAAAGTAATTGGCTGGGAGAGAGAGGCTGACAGATGTAATACCCAACCGCAGTGGCAGTGGGCCGGCAGCCCACTCGCCTAGGCCAGTCAGACACACAGCACTTGGTTATTTTTGGCCAGTCTGTCATTGGCTGTAACATCGTACTGTATTACAGCTGTAACATCATACAGTATTACAGCTGTAACATAAAGTATTACATCTGTACCATCAAACAGTATTACAGCTGTAACATAAAGTATTACAGCTGTAACATAAAGTATTACATTTGTACCATCAAACAGTATTACAGCTGTAACATTGTACAATATTACAGCTGTAACATCATACAGCCTTAAAGCTGTAGATGTGAACAATTCACAGTGTTAGTATTAGAGCTGTGATGATCTGCCTGGTTGTGTTTGTCCTCAGGGCCACAGCGACTGGTGTGGAGGACTCTCCTTTAGCAACCTCTATGCAGATGAACAGCGATGGCCACAGAATCCCACCCACCTGAACAGTACGAACACACAGTGGAACATGAGTAATTCATTTAAATTCAAATCACTTTTATTTCCTGAGAGGGAACATAATTCATTGTTGAGATATGATGGTCTATATGAAACATCTAAACTAAATACCATTTAGAGGCGACACAGCCCACACATCAAATGCTCTCTGTTATTGAAAATATATATTTTTAAATGTTATGAAAGGTCTTCATTCATACATGTCTTATGATTATCAGTCATATTCCAATGATGTTATGATGATGACCTTAATAACAGTAATTGTTTGATTGTGTAGTTCAGTCGATGACGTGGTAAACATGGAGCATGTGCTGAACTCACTGGAGAGGGTCATTCTCACCATCTTCCTCTCCATCATCATCATCATGACTGTTCTGGGAAACCTGCTGGTGATGGTGGCGCTCTGCAAGGACAGACATCTTCGGTAAGCCCACTTCCTGTTACATGTAGGTCACTGTCAAATCAAAGGCTTTTTCTAATTTGGGCAAATGTCCATGCTCCACCCTCTTCCCTCTCTCCTCCGTGCTCCGGAAACCAATAAGTGGTCGAGTGGCGAACGGAAAAGTGTCCTCCCCTCCTCGATAGCCTCCTTTCATTGAGGAAAGTCATGTGTCCTTCGCGGAAGACTTTTGAAATCTGCCACACCACCTTTGAATCAGCTTTTGTTTTGTCGAAGGAGAAAACCATGCACACGTTCTAAAACAATGTTCTACTTATTGTTTTATCTATAAAATGTCTTGCACAACTAACTGAATTAGTTTTTTTCACTTCACACATTTATTTTGGGATCCATCCCTGTAAACGTAATTTTCCTGATGATGTGCGAGTGGAGAAGGAGAGTCTCATTTCATACAAGCACTCCTCGCCGCCTCTCCTCGATTACCTTTGACCCTTTTCAAAAGGAGGTGAGAGTACGGAGGAGAGAGGACGCAGGAGCAAATCCAATTGAGAAAACGCCTAAGTGCTCAAACGAGGAAATGGAAACCCTTTAAAGCACAACAAAAAATGTGTGCTGTTGGGAGTACTCAAGGGCTAGAGTTGAGAACCACTGCTTTAGAGTGTGCTTTTTAGCACAGAGATAGATAGTATAGTTGTGTTTACATCCTGCGTCCCACCATCTCTAGAGAACATTATCTTATTGCTGTGTGTCAACAAGTCTGTATATTTGCTTCTAGGGGATTCTCATATGGGCCTTTTGTTAAGCGCACTGTTTTCTATAAAAGGACATATGAAGTCATGTACAGAAAAATATTGGACAGAATTGAATTGAAGTAGGACATGTGTGATTGACAGACTGATGAATATGCCACCTTCTGGCTATTGGGTGACAAACAAAGCAGCTGTTCTCACATTAGACACTGGCATTGTTTCTGTCATGTTCTATGTTTTTGCGGTATGGTTTTAAAGAGTTATGAGAAAAAAAAGGTTGTTCTGTCTAGTGCAGATCAGTCGATCATTTTAAAAGCTAGATAAAAAATATCATTATCTTTGCATTCAACTCATGCGCCTTTCTGGAAATGAATGAAAATGCTTTTGTTCCCCTTCTCCCTCAAGGAAAAAGAAGACCAACTACTTCATAGTGTCGTTGGCGTTTGCAGACCTCCTGGTTGCTGTGGTTGTCATGCCATTTGCAGCCATTGAGCTGACCACAGGTCAGTGGAGGTATGGGGAGATCTTCTGTCTGGTCAGGACCTCGTTGGATGTGTTTCTGACCACTGCATCTATCCTACACCTGTGCTGCATAGCACTGGACAGGTGAGCAATGAACATAGTGAAAAACATCCCTTCACTTTGGTAATCATTGCAAAACTATTGCAAACTGTTGCCACGCCCCCCAGCCCAGTCACCTTGATGCATCCATTCAGCCCAACACCCAGCTGTGTGTTAGCATTAGCACATGTCTTGGAGGGCCCTTCTCTAGCACCTCTCTGTCCTTCTCTGTCCTTAAGCACATGGCAGCCTGTCATGGCTGATACATGAGCAGATATGTTGTCCTGTCCTGCACCTGCCCCATACAGTCAAAAGTCACTGGAGTAAGTCACCTGCTAGCTCACCCCCTCGCTCCAAACACAAATCTAATATATGCTTCTCCACAGGACCAGGGCCGGATTACCGAACAGGTATGCAGGGCACGTGCCCCGGGCCCCCGACCTCCAGTGGGCCCTCAACAAATGATTATTATTTTTAAATTTGGGGGAGTTTGTGGGCCCCCTGTAGGTCACTCCCCCCCCCCCCCCCCCCAGATAGCATATGATAGCACAATGTGTATAATTGCAGAAAATTCGTTTTAAAACTCAAATCCGAAACGGAAATCTGTTTTACTGAGCTAAAGGCTAGAGCTGCCTCTCTTTCAAGGAGCGGGACACTAATCTGGACGCTTATACAAAATTACGCAATGACCTCCGACGAACCATCAAACAGGTTAAGCGTCAATACAGGACTAAGATTGAATCCTACTACACCGGCTCTGATGGATGTGGCAGGGCCTGCTAACTATCACGGATTACAAAAGGAAACCCAGACGCGAGCTGCCCGTAGACGCAAGCCTAACAGAAAAGTGAAATACCTTTTATGCTCACTTTGAGGCAAGCAACCCTGAACCATGCATGAGAGCACCAGCTGTTCCGGACAACTGTGTGATCTTTCACTCCATAGCTAATGTGAGTAAGACCTTTAAACAGGTTAACATTCACACGGCCGCTGGGCCACATGGAATACCAGGATGTGTACTCAGAGCATGCGCTGACCAGCTCGCAAGTGTTTTCACTGACATTTTCAACCTATCCCTGACCCGGTCTGTAATATCAACTTGTTTCAAGCAGGCCACCATAGTACCCATGCCAATGCCAAGGTAACCTGTCTAAATGACTAAATCTGAGTAGCACTCATATCTATATCTATGAAAGGTTGGTCATGGCTTACATCAACACCATCATCGCAGACACCCTGGACCCACTCCAATTAATATACCGGCCCAACAGATCCACTGATGACACAATCTCCATTGCATTCCACACTTTTAATTGACTACAGCTCAGCATTCAACACCATAGTGCCCTACAAGCTCATCACCAAGCTCAGGACCCTGGGACTGAACACCTCCCTCTGCAACTGGATCCTGGACTTCCCGACCGGCCAACCCCAGGCGGTGAGGGTAGGCAACAACACATCCACCATGTTGATCATCAACACGGGGCCCCTCAGGGGTGTGTGCTTCATCCCCTCCTGTATTCCCTGTTCACCTACGATTGTGTGGCCGCGTACGACTCCAACACCATCATCAAGTTTGCTGATGCCAAATAGGTGGTAGCACTGATCACCGACAACGATGAAGCAGCCTATAGGGAGGTGGTCAGAGACCTGGCAGTGTGGTGCCAGGACAACAACCTCTCTCTCAATGTCAGCAAGACAAAGGAGCTGATCGTGGACTACAGGAAACGGAGGGATGAGCACACCCCCATCCACATCAATAGGGCTGCTGTGGAGATGGTCAAGAGTTTCAAGTTCCTCGGTGTCCACATCACAAAGGAATTAACATGGTCCACACACACCCACACAGTTGTGAAGGGGCAGAGGAAAGCCCAAATAAATGTCTAAGACATCCAGCCATCTAAAGGCCTTTGCAGACTGTACGATTTTAGCCGTCTTATGCCACGATTTTGTCGTCCCAGACAAAGTTTCCACGCCATGGGAAAATTCTTACATTGTAAACGATTGTCGGACATCTTGGCTTGTTCAGTGTGACAGGGTCTAGGTCTACTGGTGACTGACCAATAAGAACTTGATTGGCACACAATAATAATTCTGACAAGTCAGAATAATATAATAGTTTGATTTAAACATTTACATGTTATGTGGAAGAAGAACCATTTCCTAATAATCTTGTTTACATGACACATCTGAAGTCAGTCTACCTGATGAAATCTTGATAAATGCACAAGATCGGCAATCGGAATAAACGTTTTACCACAGCGACCATGTTATCTTGGGGAAACCTATTTGATTCAGAGTTTGGACATACACTCAGTGTATTAGGTACACCACCCCGTTCAAAAAATACTTTGCTTGTGCAGACAGTAAGTCACGTGGCCATGGCTTGCTATATAAAGCAGGCAGACAGGCATCGAGGCATTCAGTTACTGTTCAATTGAACGTTAGAATGGACAAAACGAGTGACCTAGGTGACTTTGAGCGTGGCATGATCGTCGGTGCCAGACGCGCCCGTCTCAGTACCTCAGTATCTCGGAACGCATAACTCATCAGTCCTTCTCACGGATGGGCTATTGCAGCAGACGACCACGACCCCAACGGGTTCCACGCTTATCAGTTAAAAACAAGAAGAAGCGGCTCCAGCGTGCACGCGATCACTGAAACTAACACAATTTGTAGAATCCATGCTCCCAAGAATTCAGGCCATAAGACTGCTGAACAAGACTGCTAAATAGCTAATCAAATGACTACACACAGTCACACAGACACTTTCACACTCCTGTTGTGAAAGTAAAAAAATCCTGTTGCCGAGTCACTTTACCCCTACTATATGTACATAGTTACCTTAATTATCTCGTACCCCTGCACATCACCTCGGTACTGGTACTCTTGACATATGATGACCCAGTGAGTGAGTTAATTTTCCCGCCAAATCCAGAAGAATAAACTTATCCGGCAAGTTCGTGAATGAGGACTGTTGCAGCTGTAGCAAGTCTACCAGTGCAGCCAGGCACTGAGTGGAATTACTTTTTGACGGACCAATGGGCAAGGCGTTGTGGCTGACTGAAAGCTGTGAGTAAAAAGTTAACGTTACTGATCATCCATTCAGGTTACAGTTTTTCTCGATTGCTAAGACACTTTTAATGAAACTGGAGTCCACTTGATCTCTAAGTCATTTCTCATTGCTTTCGCACACAATGCAAATGCTAAGCACATTATTGAAAAACAGGTAACACAACTCTCTATAAAAGGTGCCATTTTAGTAAATCGTGATAAACAAAATAGAGGGACCCATAGAAGAAGATAGTTCAGCTCTCAGTTAAAATGGAAAAAGGTCAAATAAAGCCTTTTGTTTCTGGATATTCATGCTCTTGAATTACATTTAAGGAAAAATTAATACAGCCCATGCTGTGATAATATAATTGACTTGCCTTTTATGGTGCATACTATAATTATAGTATCAACAAATGGCACAGACATATGAAAGAGGGTTAACCAGGTTAGGGTATATTGATAGTTGTAGTTAGTACAGTGCCTTCAGAAAGTATTCACACCCCTTGGCTTTTCTCACGTTTTGTTGTGTTAAAGCCTGAATTTAAAATGGATTAATACAAAATTCACTGGCCTACATACAATACCCCATAATGTCAAAGTGGAATTATGTTTTTAATGTAAAACAAATTAAAAGCTGAAATGTCCTGAGTCAATAAGTATTCAACCCTTTTGGCAAGCCTAAATAAGTTCAGAAGTATAATAGAGTTTAACATGATTTTTGAATGACTACCTCATCTCTGTACCACACACATACAATTATCTTTAAGGTCCCTTAGTCGAGCAGTGAATTTCAAACACAGATTCAACCACAAAGACCAGGAATGTTTTCCAATGCCTCGCAAAGAAGGGCACCAATTAGTAGATGGGTCAAAAATAAAAAGCACACATTGAATATCCCTCTGAGCATGGTGAAGTTACATATATTAATTACAATTTGGATGGTGTGTCAATAAAACCCAGTCACTAAAAGATACAGGCTTCCTTACTAACTCAGGTGCCGGAGAGGAAGGAAACCGACTTTAAAACAGTTACAGAGTTTAATGGCTGTGATAGGAGAACAAAGAGGATGGATCAACAACATTGTAGTTACTCCACAATACTAACCTAATTGACAGAGTGAAAATAAGGAAGCCTGAACAGAATAAAAATATTCCAAAACATGCATCCTGTTTTAAAACAAGGCACTAAAGTAATACTACAACAAATATGGCAAAGCAATCCACTTCTTGTCCTGAATACAAAGTTTTATCTTTGGGGCATATCTAATACAACCATTTCTGAGTACCACTCTCTATATTTTCAAGAATAGTGGTGGCTGCATCATGTTATGCTTGTAATCATTAAGAACTGGGGAGTTTTTCAGGAATAAAAAGAAACAGAATGGAGCTAAGCACAGGCAAATCCTAGAGGAAAACCTGGTTCAGTCTGCTTTCCACCAGACACTGGGAGATAAATTCACCTTTCAGCAGGACAATGACCTAAAATACAAGGACAAATCTACACTGGAGTTTTTTACCAAGAAGAAAGTGAATGTTCCTGAGTGGCCTAGTTACCGTTTTGCCTTAAATATGCTTGAAAATCTATGGCAAGATCTGAAAATGGTTGTCTAGCAATGATCAACAACCAATTTGACAGAGCTTGAAGAATTTTGAAAAGAGTAATGGGCAAATGTTGCACAATCCAGGTGTGGAAAGCTCTTAGAGACTTAACCAGAAAGACTCACAGCTGTAATCGCTGCCAACGGTGATTCTAAAGCC